>NC_067405.1:19788069-20088934 GCF_009764475.1 Pristis pectinata
AATTGACCTGTACGATCGGTTTTCACTCCCTCTGTAAATGGAAAGACAAGCTTTTCACTGTATCTTGGTACAAGTGACAATTATAAACCAATACCAATTCCAGATAATAACTACATTCTATGTAAAACAAAAGTCCCCACACCATAACTACGCTCTGTATAAAAAAAACCCTCACGCCCTCCTTGTACCTCTGATTCCTGGAATTTGTGTCTACATTTCCTTGTAAAATAATAGCAAGCATGCATTTGAACTCCCAATATAGTGTGGCAATGCACCAGATTCACTGTTGTAAAATTAACTCATATGCTTTCAGCAGTCTCGTAGGACAGGCAGAGGCATCTATGACAATGTTACAGGATGAGATGCTTTGACAAGCTATGCACTAACAGATTTATCCTAACAGATCATTCGGGGAAGTTGGGCATGGGCAGAAGCCTGAGAGAATAGTTTCATTGTTGGTGACCTGAAAGAAGTATTGATTCCTCTAGGACCTGATGTTGAGCAAGCTTTTGAAGAAGATAATGACAACCTTGGAACTGATGCAGGAGGTAAAAGCATAGACTAATTAGTTTCAACTTCACATGAGAAACCGTGCAGTGGTAGAAAAGGAGTTTGTGGTGACATAATCATGTATGTGAACTGGACAAGGTGTGAACAATGAGCTGAAGGTCCTTTCCTTGCTTTGGTACCTGTTATATGGCAGTGGTTTATTTTCCTATCCAGGATAATACAGATCAGAAAAGTTCCAGGCTATTTTCTCAATTGTTGCTAGTCTTAGCCAAAGCAACAGTTGACAGTGACAAAGCAATCTCAGCAACTTTGTGCTAGGCAAAGTAAAAAAACAAGCAATACTCTATAACTTTAACAACCCTTTTTGGAAAATACATGAGTGGGGAGAGAATTAAGCTAACTAAAGTGAACACTCTAGCACTTAACGCCACCCATTTGGTCAAGGTGCCATGTCCTGTAAAATCAAGGATCATCAGCATGGGAAAGGGAAGCAGTGTTTTTTAAGCAAAAAAAGTAGCTTTCCTTTAGTAAATTTGGGTATTTGCCATCAGTAATTCACTGCTGGGAATTTAACATCACCAAAGGCAAAAAACATAAAGCACTTCTAGATTCCTCTAGATTTAGAATGAATTGATGTGGTTCCAAAAGAATAATTGCAATCTGTGCATGGTTGCGTATATCTGAGTCTTGGAAAATCATGTGGGGGCCTTCCTGATAAATTCCAGTTACTCATCAAGCAAAAACTTGCCAGAAAGTTTACTAGGAAATAAACAAAGCTATCGCACTACATTCAACTGGATTAATTGCAATATTGATGTCATTTGGGCATGAAAAATCATTACATTGTTTTTAAAAAGGAAGTTTCAAATGAAGCATCTAATGCTTGATTCATAGCCTCTGGTCTCCTGGTACTTTGCGGTAACTTCCATTTAAAGTTGCAATTAGCTGTCATCTATTAGCCTGCAGCACAGTACCATCTGGTAGATGTAAAAACAAAGGATTATTAGAATATATAAATAATACAAATATGCTTTTTGTGATTGTCTTGATGTATTAACATGATAACATAGGAGGAGAGCACCTAAACACAGGGCAAATTCGCAGAATGGAAACTGTGCACAGCGAGGTTTCTACAAAGTGGAATCATGCCCTGCAGGTCCCATTGTTCCTTCTGGAGTGGGTTCTACTGAAATGGTCACGGGGATTCCAGCATGAATATCATGATTATGATTATGTCATCATGGACTCTATATTGATCCAAAGGTTTATCATGTGGGTGACACTAATTGGTCTACATTTTCACCACCAGCAAGGCTGCCACTGCTTTTTTTCAAAAGCTTGCTCAGCATCAAGTCTGGAGGAATCAACACTTCTTTCAGGTCACCAGCAGTGAAGCCATCCTCTGATCTGAAGTAAAGAGCAGCACCTCTGAGACAATTCAAAGGCTTGCAGCAGCATCTTAAAGGAAAAAAAGTAGTTTCAGGTGGATGAATCAGTTTTGCTGAGGATATGTCAAAAGTACATTAGAACAAAGTTCTCTGATGATGCATTTTTAGAGATGTTGTTAGGTCAAGTGAAACTCATTAGGGGGCATTGCTAAGGAATTAAAAGCATTATTTGCAGCTTGCATGGAAAGAAGTGGAGGACGTGCTTGAAAATAGAGCAAAATAAAAATCTGACACTTTAGAGGATCTGCCAAGATAAGGTTTTATACAAACCAGTGGACTCAAGGATGTGCACAGGAGTACATTTCTCCCCAAAAATTAATCATATTAAGGATCTGTGTACAAGAACAAATGTGGATTATAGACAGCTAGTGAAAGTCCCTCTCCAAAAGTGGTCAAATTTAGATTTCTCTGCAAGCTCCTGAGCCGGCTAAGTGTGCATATCACAGAAAATTTTCTTCCTCGGCCAGAGCTTCACATCCCTTGGAAAGTTGACCATCCTTCAAAACCTTCACATTTGCAGCAGCAGTTCACATCTGCAACTCTTCCTAAATACTAGGAAAGAACCAAGCAAGATGTTTATCCATTGAATCCTGCTGCATGTTACATGTGAATGCACCCATGATGGGCAGCAGCTGGTCCATTGGAGCCTTATATGATATGTTCTGCATTTTCCTTCTGATACGTGCAGGATATGTGAACAAGAGGAAATAGTTACTGATAGATTTGCCCAAATATTTTGTTCCTTGCTTTCAAGTTCGAACAGGTCATCCTAGTGGTAATCGAACCTGAAGGCACCAAGGAAGTGTGGAACAATGCAGTTGGAAATCATGCCCTACCAAGGTGCTCAAGCTCCCTTTCATGTGTACTTTCTCTTACCCATCCTCATCGACCAAGAATTATCAAAGTTGGATTTGTCATGTCTTTTGTGGAGTGGAGAAACATGAGCCATTTTCTGTGTTGTCACTGTGCTGGAAGAGCTTGGCTGGTGACACAGCTGATACTGAAAAAGGGATGATGAGGATCAGTCAGGAGTGGAGGGCAATGATCAGATCAGCCTTGATCTCATTGAAAGGTTTGAATCGCAGTGTGGCAGATGCTGCTTCCAATTTTTATTCTCTGATATCATGGACCAGAACAAGCGCTGCCCAAAAAATGGCCGAAAAAAAACTGAGATTGAAAGCAATGCCTCAATTTTGCCAGCTGTCAAAATCATGAAGGATTTTGAATGTATCTGAATATCTCTCACAATCAGAAGCATTCAGAAACTATTAAAGTCAATTAAACAATTTAAAAAAAGGTAAACATTTTAAAATTGAAATCATCTAAAAATACTGCTAAAAAATATCAACTGGTAAAGCAAATCTTTATACTTCTCCTTAGCAGCCATTCTTGTTCATTCAATGAATGAGATTGCTGTTCATGTGCCAGGTCTCATCTGGCACTGGTTCAGTAGGCAGTTTAGGACTTCTCTATTTGCATGGCAGACATAAACTTACTGACATTTACAGTAATGGTAAAATACCAGCAGCTCAGTGTGGAAGTAATTGTAAGTGCTCAGCAGATCAGGCAGCTTCCATAGAAAGAGAACAGAACTAATATCTCAGGTTGTTGACCTTTCATACTAACGTCTGGATGATTAACCTATTTTCCATTATCCATTGCTAGTTAAGATAAACCTACTCCAAGATCACACTCGATGAACCTCTGTGCTTTCTGTATTACAGCCTCATCTTATCTCCCTCAAAGTCCTCTCCATGGCTTCCCTTGCTCTCCAGCCCTGAGAACCACACTATCACAGATTTTACATATGCCAAGCTGTTAATCTGTTATGTAATCCCATATAATAGCAGGAAAAATATCATGCCAGTGCTTCTACTGGTTCTTCTGATGAGGGAGACACTGACAAGGCAGTATTTAATGCACATCTCTCACTTCCTTAAGAGTCATCACATGATCAAGGCAGGAATCAGGTGAACGTCAATTTAGACTGGAGAGCTAGTGTTAAATTAGCAGATTTATTGAATTCACTTTCTCCGTTTAACACTTGGGACTTAAAGTCATGACCTTGGGGTAACTAGCCTGTTGTCATAACAAGAGAACCACCATGCCAGTCTAGAACTCCCTGTAGTGATAAAATGCTATTACATTAGTGATGAATTCTGAATGCAGCAAAATGACAATTGTGAGGCAAGTTCATTAGTGGGGAATCCTGTCTTCTTATTACTGTGTTATTTGCTTTGCTTTTTTGCTTTTCCCTTCTGCTGTATAAAGCAGGCAAAGCCAACAGAACTGATGAAGGAAATATGTTATCTTGAAATTCAACACAAGCCTTAATTTTTACCATATTTATACACGCGCAGTTCAAAATTACTACAGTGTTGATTATGTTCTTCTTCCCTGATTGATTATTCCATTTTGACTTTGATATTAGATCAAAAATCACAACTCAACTATTTATGTTCTGGAAACTTCCTAATGTCTTGTGCTCATATCTGATGTGGGGAGCTGAACATTGGGCGGTTCACCTGGTCCTGTCTGAGTTTATATGAAGTGGCTCCCGTTTCTGACCTCTGCACATCCCCAGGCATCACAGGTTGTGACAAGGGACCAACTACACAAATAACATTAGCCATGGTTTCTCCAGGCATGATACCGGGCATTATTGCACTAGACTGCTGCACTGTATTTTAAATTTTATTTTTATTTTTTAACTCCACTTCTTCTTTTAAAAATAAAGGAGTCTCAAGTACTTGACATGTCCACAAATGTGAAATAGCACTGGTCTTGTTGTTCTGATCTCAAGCCAAGCACTGTAGCGTTCAAAGTAATTTTTAAAAAATGTTATTTACAGCGTGGTAACAGGCCCTTCCGGCCCAACGAGCCTGCGCAGCCCATTTTAAACCCAAATTAACCTACCCGTACGTCTTTTTGCAATGCGGGAGGAAACCGGAGCACCCGGAGGAAAAGCACGCAGACACGGGAGAACGTGCAAACTCCTTACAGACAGCGACAGGAATCGAACCCCATTCGCTGGCGCTGTAATAGCGTTGCGCTAACCACTACGCTACCGTGCCGCCCATCTCCCAATCTCCCAATGATCTTATAACTTGCAGCTCACTAATGATCAATTCAAGTCTTTGATTGTTAACTTGCTTTAATGGGAAAGACATTACAAGAAAGCCTGCAGAGGAAATCTCAGTTTTGTAGATCCAATATTTGTAATGCATTCTAAAAGGTATATAGAAGTGCATGTACTGCACATGGCTGGAAAGATTGAGAAAAGTACTGGGCCAATGAAGCAGCCTAGTTTGGCAGTGTTTCTTCAATGAGATTGGTTCTGTTGTAAACCCATTGGTTTGTATCATGGCATGCATACTGTCACGGAGCAATTGTAAGATGAAGATGAATCTCTGGGGGCAGCCACATTTGAGGAAGGTGTTCCACATTCCTCACCAATTGATGGATTCAGAAACTTTTGTGAAGTCAAAAAAGATCACTTATGGTGGCTGGTGCTAATCCCTGCATTTTTCTTGGAGTTGTCATGCGATGAAGATTGTGTCCACTGTGCAGATCACTTGTAGATCACTTCCAGTGAAACACAGAGCACATTATACAGACAGTCAGGAACCATGGGTATACTAAATAGCCCTTGCCAGGACATCATTTTTATTGTCACTGACTCTCTCACAATGACTTGCAGAGAGTCAGCAATGAAAATGACCATAGAATCCATGCATTAGATGCTGTGATCTGTGGCCCTGCGATGATCAACGTATCATTGTCCAAACGGGATACTCCATAGTGTGAAGGGAGGATTTCATTATCCAACACTTAACTACATAACCCTGTCTCCATCTTGATTGCCCCTCCCTTCCTGATTTTTCCCACCACTCCCCCAAATTTGGTATCAGCCTCTTCTATTTTCCACCCTCCTTCTCATTTTCCCTTAGTTCTACTTCACCCTGTGTGGCTGCTGCAGAAAGAGTTCTGTAACATTGCTGACCTGTATCCCAGCATTGTACCCAAATGAGTCAGCAGTTGCCGGCTCGTGTAGCAGCTGCAGTCTGTGAACACAAGTCGACATTCAACACTTTTAAAAGGGAGAAAAACTCATCAGCAATTTCTTAAAGCAAGGATGTCCCGATTTAGCTATTTTTTTGATGACACGCTACTTGGCGTGAGGCCAAAATAGGGCAAACATTTAGCACACGAGAGATGGGTGAAATCCAGTTTTTAGGTTTTTAACTTCAAAACAATAATGAGCAGTAATTAAAGCACAAATAATAATAGTGGAAACACATTGGTGGAGCTAAATACCAAATGTTCTGCCGTCGCAAGGCTGGTAGAATATTAGATACTGGTTTTAAAATTTGCAAATGTAAACTATAGATTCAGATAAGTTAAGGAGTTACATAATGCATCTGTTCCACATTATTACAGTAATGAGCAGCTCTGGTATAAGAAATTACTCATGGTTTGACAGTTAAAACATCTAATAAAACTGAATTATACATAATTTGCAATATTATAATTAAAATTCTTCAGCCTAAAAAGTGGATCCATGTGCCCATTTTATATGTGCAAATTGCACATAAAAGCAATGTAACTCGTTCTCTATTGCACTAGCGATCATTTCCAGGTGAAGTTGCATCCATTGGGAAATTGGCCCAAGTGCTTCCACGTGTGATTACACCTCTGTTTCTTTCTCAATGTCATTTGTACACCTAATGATGACACAGACACATTTCCTCCAATGTTGGTATACATTGTACCTTTTGGGTGCATCCTATAACCTTCATTAAACACTCGCAGAAAAACTAGAAGCACATTGCATGGGGATCAGCAATGAGATGTCAGTTAGAGGGTCTATGACACAGACTCTGCCAGCCTTAGTTTTCATTACTGGATATTGTATTACTGCTCGTCCTTGCACTGTTTACAGTCTTTTTGTATAAACCCCATCAGCAGTATAATCACTAGTCCCTGATCAGATCACATCTTACGGTGGCATGGGGCCATTTGCAGCACAGGAATCAATCAGAAATGACCATCACAAGGGGTTACCCAGATGTATAGCAAATCACCATTCTTCCTTCCCCATACTTTCTCTCACTTTCAAGACAGACTTTTATACAGCTGTTCAGTGGCAACCTTGGCAAGAATTCCTTTATGGTCTAATGTGCGTCCTAGCAATCAGTTTAATAATAACATAGCAGTTGTGAGGTCTTCATCGAGCACCTTCGTTCCATCCAGCACAACAGCCAGGACCTCCCGGCGGCCACCCACTTTAATTCCACATCCCACTCCCATACTGACATGTCTATCCATGGCCTCCTCTACTGCCACGTTGAGGTCAGATGCAGGTTGGAGGAACAACACCTCATATTCCGTCTTGGGAGTCTCCAACCTGATGGCCTCAACATCGATTTCTCTTTCAGTAACCCCAGCCCTTCTTTTTCTTCCCCCACCCCCTCTACTCCTTTGTCTTCCCTTGTGGCTCCCTTCCCCCACTTGATGACCTGCCCATCTCCTCTCCTCCCCTCCTCCATCCTTTATTCCATGGTCCACTGCCCTCTCCCACCGGATTCCTTCTTCTTCAGCCCTTTGCCTCTTCTACCTATCACCACTCAGTTTATTACATCTTCGCCCTCTCCCCCACCCACCTACCTCCCTCCTCTCACCTGGACTCGCCTATCACCTGAACTCCCCTATCACCTGCCAGCCTGTGCTCCTCCTCCTCCCCCTACCTTCTTATTCTGACTTCTGTCCTCTTCCTCTCCAGTCCTGATGAAGGGTCTTGGCCTGAAACGTAGACTGTTTATTTCCCCTCCATGGATGCTGCCTGACCTGCTGAATTTCTCCAGCACTTTTTATGTACTGCTCCAGATTCCAGCATCTGCAGAATTTCTTGTGTCTCCTTATTGCTCCCCTTTTAGCATGATTCTGTGTGCAAACTCATGCAACTTTGCCCAATCTCATGAATTTTTGCAAGAGATCTGACTCTCACACATGTTTATTATACCTATATAGAGTGAAGTTCCATTTTCAGGCACACAAGGTTAGTTGAAACATTTGAGCCCTTAAATCAGCAAAGCAATAATAATGGAGAAAAGATCTCCTCTGGAGGCTGCAAGTAGCAAAATCATAAATGTGATCTTTGTAAATCTTCCTAACGAACAATTTGTACTGTAGACATGGGAGGAACCATATGACTAAATGACAGTGAAAGCACTACAGAAGCTAAATGAATTCTGGCCATATTTTTTTTACATTTACATTGGACAGAGGGAATCAAATCCTGACATTAATCCCTGAACGCCAATATCCACAATAAAATAAGCGACAGCTTATCTGAAAAATATTAGCTGTGTTAAATCCTTCTTTCAAAACAATAGTAGAATACTGAGGATGCCACAGATCTGAAATCTAAGACTTGTAGGTACATGAGAAATATGCAAGACTTGATGTGCAAGGAGCCTTGCAAGTTCATCATAGCACTGAAATTGTCTCATCAATGTGAATTGTGCACCTAATGACAATACAGGCACATTTCCTCCAATGTTGGCATATGTTGAATATTTTGGGTGCATCTTACCACATGTGTTGAACACTCACAGAAAAACTAGGAGAACATTGCATTGAGATGAATGAAGGGCAGTGATTAAAGTAGGGAGTATGATACTGTTGCTGTCATGGAGAAGTGGTTGAAAAATGGGCGGCACTGACAACTCAACTTTCCAGGATACACAATCATCAGACAGGACAGAGAGGAATGTAAAAGAGCAGGCGGCATTGCAATATTAAATAAGAAGTCCATTACTACAGTACGGAGAGAGGATATCTTGGAAGGTTCTTCGGATGAGGCCATCTGGATGGAGCTTAGAAACAAAAAGGTGGTGATCGCTTTGCTGGGGGCTATACTACAGGTCTGCAAACTGTCAGTGGGAATAGAGGAGCAGATATGTATGAAAGTCAGAGAGAAGTGCAAAG
Organism: Pristis pectinata; assembly: GCF_009764475.1. Lineage (NCBI taxonomy): Eukaryota > Metazoa > Chordata > Chondrichthyes > Rhinopristiformes > Pristidae > Pristis > Pristis pectinata. Next base: position 19,797,018 of record NC_067405.1, read on the forward strand.
ATAATATGGTAATAATAGTAGGGGATTTCTACTTCTCCAATATTAACTGGGATCACTTTAGCTTGAAAGGCTTAAACGGGCAAAATTGTTAAAGTGCATCTAGGAGAGCTTTTTGAGTGAGTACATTGATAGCCCTGCCATAGAAAGAACAATACTGGATCTAATCTTTGGGAATGGAGCCAGGCAAGTGAGGTGAATGTCAATGGGAGAACGTCTCAGAGAAAGTGACCTTAAGTCTTTAAGCTTTAAGGTTGTTGCCAAGAAGTATGCTGATAGACAGGAAATTAAGGTACTGAATTGTGAGGGAAAGGCTGATTTCAAAATGCTATAACCAGATATAAGCTCAAAAATGACATGAAGATTCGTGGATACTGAGGAAGGTAGTCTTTGACTCGGGCAAAATGTTGATCAGTTGGTAAGATAGGCAAAGTAATGGCAGATGAAAGTTAATCCTGAAAAAATGTAATGGAATACATTTCAGGAGAACAATGGTTTGGATATATACAATGAACAATAGGGCCCCAGGACATACTGAAGATCAGAGGCATCTTGGTATACGTCTGTGGATCCCTGAAGGCAGCTGCACAGGTTGATAAGGCGATTAAGAAGGCATATGGGATATTTGCCTTCATTAAGCATGGGCATAGAACAAAAGAGCAAGGAGATTATGGTATAATGAGATAAATTATTTGTTAGGCCACAGCTGGAGTACTATGTGGAGTTCTCGTTGCCACATTCTAGCAAGGATGTGATTGCATTGGAGAGGGTGCGGAAGCAATTCACGAGGATGTTGCCTGGGATGGTACATTTCAGCTGAGGAGAGACTGAATAGGTTAGGTTTGTATTCCTTGGAACGGAGAAGGCTGAGTGGAAGACTTGAATCAGGTTTACAAAATTATGATGGACATACGTAGTTATGACAGTTAGTAAGAAATTTTTCTCCTTAGCATGACTAGAATGTATATGCTTAAAATAAGGGGTTGGAGATTTAGAGAAGGTTTAGGAAAGAATTTTTTCACCCAGAAGGTGGTTGGAATCTGGAACATACTGCCTAAGGGGATTTGGAAGCAGAGACTCTCACAGCACTTAGGTATATCAGTGAGCACTTGAATCGCTAAGGGGATGAATGGTGTGGGATTGGTATAGATGGCTACTGGACTGACCAGCATGAACACAGTGGGTAGAAGGGCCTGTTTCTGTGATGTATGATTCTAAGACACCACGAATCTATGAAATTAAGACACAAAATGCTGGAAGTTCTCAGCAAGTCTGGCAGTATTTATGGAGAGTAAGAATTGGCATTCCATGTTGCTAATCCATTGCCAGACCTTGAAGGTTAGCATGCAACGGCCTTTAAGCAAACACTAGGCAGTGAAAGGGGAATGGAGGTGAAGGAAAAGGAGACAAAAGGAACACAAGCAATTATGAAGCCAAGTGGCACATTGGCCTTTATTGTAAACACATAAAATACAAAATGAATGAGAACTTGCTGAAATTGTACCGCGCTCTCGTGAGAACTCATTTGGATCACTAAATACAGCAGTGGTCTCTCTACCTAAAGAATGACGTACTAGCCATGGATTCAGAGCCGCATAACTTCATTAGATTGATTCCTGGGACGAGGGGATTGTACTCTGACGAAAGATTAAGATTGGTTTATAATTACTAGATTTTAGAAGAACGAGAGATGATTCTGAGAGGGATGGACAGGGAGGCGCTGAGTGGTTGTTTCCTCTTGCAACAGGAATCAGAATCCGGTTTATTATCACTGACGTATGTCATGAAATTTGTTGTTTTGTGGCTGCAGCACAGTGCAAGACATAAAGACATAAAAATTATTATAAGTTACAAAATTGAATAAAAAGTGCAAAAGAGGAATAACGAGGTAGTGTTCATGGGTTCATGGACCGTTCAGAAATCTGATGGTGGAGGGGAAGAAGCTGTTCCTGAAATGTTGAGTGTGGATCTTCAGGCTCTTGTACCTCCTCCCCGATGGTTGTAATGTGAAGAGGGCATGTCCCGGATGGTGAGGGTCCTTAATGATGGATGCTGCCTTCTTGTGGCACCACCTCTTGAAGAGGTCCTCGATGTCAGGGAGGGTGGAGCTGGCTGAGTCTACAACCCTCTGTCTGTGATGGAGCTGGCTGAGTTTACAACACTCTGCAGCTTCTTTCAATCCTGCACATTGGAGACTCCATACCAGGCAGAACATAACATAACATAACAGGATCTAGAACTGGGGGCATATTTTCAGGATAAGTGGTTTTGAACTGAGATGAGGCAGTTCTTTACACAGAGTAGCACATTGTAAACCTTTGGAATTTTCTAACCCATGATGTTATGGATACCCAGTCACCAACTGTATTATCTTAGAACCATACAGCATGGAAACAGCCCTTCGAGTCCACACTATCTAGCACTCATTTACACTATTCCTATACTCATGCATTTTTATTCTCCCCACACTCCCATCAACTAAACCCTCCTCACCCCCACCATCACCACCCCACCCAACACCTTCCCCCGTTTCTATCATTGACCTACACACTGTTTAAAGAATTTTAAATGGCCAAGAACCTAGCAACGTTAGGATTGAACCCCACTCACTGCAGCAGTGAGATAGCAGTGCTACAAGATGCACCAATGTAACACTCCTTCAAAGCTGAAATTGATCTCCTTACTGTCCAGAAGACATGGGACTGGCCAGCGAAGTGGACATCAGGTACATGATCAGCCATACTATCTAATGATAGGGAAGGTTGAAGGGGCTGAGTAGCCTACTCCTGCTTCCATTTTGGATGTCCTATTGGAAGTTCTGTAATGAGATGGGAAGCAAAAGTGATTAAATGACAAGGGACGACATTGCAAGATAAAAGGATGTAGCAGTGATACAAGTAGATACTAAAAATATCTCTGGAAAAAATTTAATGGTAACAGCAGAAGAAAAAAATGTTAGTGTTTGAGCTGAGGTTACTGAAATTGATGTTGATTCCAGCAGGTGTTAAGTTAAAAGATGTGTTATTCCTCTACTGTGAATATTGTAGAAGTCAAAGGCGAATAGATCAGAATGGCTGTGGTTCAGTTAGAAGCTGAATGGTCAGGCATTGCTTCTCCTGTGCTTGCATGGAAGATGGCATAGAAAACAGAATAAGGGTTGGAGGTTTGTAGGAATGCTGAAAAGGAAGAGGAAAATATGCTTGGTGGTTGCATTGTGCTGGCAGAGTACGAACTCTTAAACAAAGAAGCCGGTAGCTAGAAAATGGAAGATGAGGATAAGGGGCTCCCTATTATGGCCTTAGGAGGGGGAAGGTGAGGCAACAACAGTGGGTAAATTAATAGGAAAGCATATCCAAAAAACACTGGTATGGAAAATGACATCATCAGCACAGATATAAAAGGGACAGAGGCCTTGAAATTCATGTGCATCCTAATAGGTGGACTAGATAACTCCAGCTGCGGTACTCCAATGGCCACTTCAGTTATAGGCCCACCACTGCAAACCCCTGTAGAGCTTGGACAAGAGGACCAGTGGCCTACTGAAAATTGGGGTCCAGTTCATAATCATAAAATTGGCATCGGCATGAGAAGTGTTGACAAGCAAGATGGTGGTAGGAAAGGGGAGGGACCAGTGATCAGGTAAGTGGCCAGGATGATGCAAAAAAAATACTGCAGGTGCTGGAAATCTGAAGACAAGACACATTGGAAACACTCAGCAGGTCAGGCAGCTTCTGTGAGAGAGAAACATAGTCAATGTTTCAGGTCAACAATCTTTCATCAGAACTGGAGAAATGAGCAAACAAGTGTGTTTTAAACTGCAGAAAGGGGAAGGGATGGAGAGAGAATGTCTTTGATAGTGTAGAGATTAACGTTGCCTAAGTAACGTGACTGGACCCAGTGTCAGCAGTTAGAAAGTACAAAGAATCAAAAATATGTGTTAGAACTGTAAGCTGTGGATCACAGCAGTTGCTGGAAATCTGAAGCAAAAGTGTCTGCTGGAAATAACCAGCAGATCAGACAGCATCTGTGGAGAAAGACAAATGGATTTAATGTTACAGGTAGATCGCCTTAAAGCAGAACCTTCACAAACAGGAAAGGTTGGTTATCTGAAACTGTTGAATCTAGTCTTGAGTCCCAAGTGCTGCAGTGTGCTTAGGTGGAAGATGATTTGCTGTTCCTCAAGCTTATGTCAGACATTGTTGGAACATTGGGAGGCCAAAGACAGAAAAGTCAGCGTGGATTGGAGAACTAAAGTGGCAGGCAACTGGAAGATCAGGGTCACCCTGCATATTGAATAAAGGTGCTCCACAAACCGATTACTCAATCTGCATTAAGTTTCTCCAATGTAAAGGAGGCTATATAATGAACACCAAAGGCACTAAATTAGAAATGCAAGCAAATTGCTGCTTCACCTGGAAGTACTGTTATGTTCCTGGATAGTGGGAAGGGAAGAGGTAAAAGGACATAAGTTGCATTTCCTGTGGTTGCATGGGAAAATGCAGAGAGAAGGGAAGCAGCTGGTAGGTATAGAAAAGTGGACCAGGGAGTCATGGAGGAAATGGTCCCACTGGAAAACTGAAAGGGGAGTGGAGTAAAAAAATCACATTGAAGGTGGTGGAAATTATGGAGGATGATCCATTGAATGTGGAGTTTGGTGGGTGAAAGGTGAGGACAAGGGGAGACTATCCTTGTTCTGGCTGGCATCAGAGGTGGGGGTGGAGGTGTGAAAAATAGAGGAAATGTAGTTGAGGGTCCTGTCAAGTGTGATAGAGGGATGAACAAGGTTAAAGAAAAAGGAAGACATCTCAAAAGCACTGAGGTGGAAAGTCTTATCATAAGAACAGATACAACTAAGATGGAGAAACTGTGAGAATGAAATGGAATCCTTATAGGAAGCATGATGGAAGGAGGTGTTGTCCAGGTAGTTGTGGATATCTGTGTGTTTTGTAATGAGAAAAAGTCATTAACCTATCAGCTGAGATGGAAATGGAGAATTCAAGAAGGGCAAGATGTGGGCCATATAGAAGTGGGAGCAGGATGGAAATTGACAGGCAAGGTCATTAAATTTTCAAATTACATCTATAGGGAACAACATCAATACAGTCATGAATGTACCAGAAAAAAAAGTGAGGCAAGCGGTCTGAATAGAACTGAAACAAGCACTGTTTCATATATCCCACAAAGACACAGGCATAGCTGGAGCCCATGTGGGTTCCCATAGCTACATCTCTGATTAGAAGAAAGCAAGTGGAGTTGAAGGAGTTGTTGTGCAACATTAGAACAACTTCAGCCAGGCAAATGATTGTGGTAGTGGAGGGTGACTGGTTGGACCTCAGTTCAAGGAAGGAGTCAAGGGCCCTCAGACCACCCTTGTGTGGGATGTAGTTGTAGAAGGATTGGACGTCCATGGTGAAAATGTTGTGAACAGGAAACTGTCAGAGCGATAGAGGGCAAATCAAACCTATCATGGATGTAAGTGGGAAGGGATTGGACCAGGAGAAAGAAGAGACAAATTCACAAGAAACCAGCTCTGAGAAACAAGAGCAGTCTGAAACAATGGGCCTATCCATGCCATGCTGTATTACTGTCTGGCTCTACTAGTCCTGCAAGTGCCCTTCATAGAACGTACAGCACAGGAACAGGCCCTTTGGCCCACAATATTATGCCGAACCAATTACATTAGTAATAAAATGACCAACTAAACTAATCCCTTCTGCCTACACAATGTCCATATCCTACCAGTTCCCTCACATTCATGTGCCTATCTAAGAGCTTCTTGAACGCCCTTATCGTATTTGCCTCCACCACCACCCCAGGCAGCACATTCTAGGCACCCACCACTCTCTGGGTAAAAAGATGGTCAATGGTCATTCTCAGACCAACTTGTTCTAGGATGATCCAAAATTGCTAGGTGAATGATGTCATCACATGCTGACTTTATGTGGAAATCACATCTGGTGCAAAATGGTGAATTGAAACCATAAGTGCCCAATCATATTTCTAAAGTAGCACAATTCTACCTGAAAATAATCTCAATCACGCTCCACTCTGAAAGAAATTGATTTGGAGACACATAATGCTGAAAGCAACATTGCTACATGTCCTAATTTATAGGCGAAAGAACCTGGAAGATAGAAATAGTCTTTACAGGAATCAAGGTGTAAGGGAATGAACCAAGTTCACTTCAGTGCTGTTCCACCACTGCCCTCAATAGGTCATTACATTAAACCACAGCTGTATATGTTTAACCAATAAATGCAGTTTTTTTGCGAAACCATGCATAAAAAGCTATTTTCCCAGTACTAAATCTGTTACCTAAGCACTGAAGTATTTTCCTTCATCATTAATCAAAGGCCGTGTATCTTTCAAGGAGCAGTTTAATTGCTCCCAGACGCCCAAAGTCTTCATCCTGGATCCTGTATAGTGACCATTTAAATGTGTAAATAAGCATCTCCTTCTCAGAAAACATTTTTTATATATGTCCAAGTTTATTAATGCTTTTTTTAATCTTCTGCCAACTCATATGGAATGATAAAGCCTGTTCCATTGCCCTGTAGGTAGCTGCCCAGTTGTTTCAGAAGATCAGTACATTGACTGATATGGCACTGTGCCAAAGACATCAGGAAAATCTTAAGTTTGATCCTTCAGCTACGTTGCTATGTTTTCTCAGTCAGAGTTTCAGAGTAATAATGAGCCTTATTGTTAGTGAGCTTGAAAGCGATAAATCCCAAGGACCTGATGATTTACATCCCAGCTCTGAAAGAGGTGGCTTCAGAGATGATGGATGCTCTGGTTATCCAATGTTCTTCAGATTCTGGACTTGTTCCTTTAGCGACCCCTCTATTAAAGGAAGGAGCAAGAGAGAGAACATAGAAATACCAACCTGTTAGCCTAACATCAATGGTATGGAAGATGTTGGAATCTATAATGAAGGATATACTTGCCATAGATGGAGTGCAGTGAAGATTTACTCAACTGATTCTGGGGATGATGGATTTGCAGTAGGAGAAGAGATCGAATATACTCGGACTGTATTCTCTAGAATTTGGAAGAAATGAGATGAGATCTCTTTGAAGCCCAGAGAATTCAACAAGCATTGGATTGTTCACCCACTAATAAGGAACATGAGCTGGGACTAGATCGTTATGAGACAGATTAGTTTTACCCTACAGATGATGTGTTGTTGCAGTAGTAATCCTGCTCAGTACAAGATAAACCACAGGTTTGGATGTTTGTTGTATGTGCTTGGCCAAGGAGCTAACGGTGCAAAGCTACCATTCTTGGGATAATTCCTGAACGGCTCTAAATCAGAATCCCACCTAAACGTTAGATTGGATTCTGACTTACGTGTGCTTAGTAAAGGGTTTTACAGTAGGATGTGGACAAGATGTTTACCCTGACTAAAGAGTCCAGATCTTGGAGGCTCAGTTTCAGAATAAGGGATAGGCTTCTTAGGACTGAGATGAGGAGAAATTTCTTCCCTTCGTGTGCGTAGCCAACCATTCGAATTCTCTACCCCAAAGAGCTGTGGAATCTCACACCAATGTGTTCATTCAAAACAGACATTGATGGATTTCTGGGCATTAAGAGAATTAAGGAATATAGGGATTGTGCTGGAAAATGACACTGAAGCCAAAGATCAGGCATGATCGTAATTAATGGTGAAGCAGTCTCAAAAGGTCAGATGGCCCATTCCCATTCTTATATTACCAGGTTCTTTAAAAAAGCACCACAGTTTGCCTATACAAGAATAAAGACAGAAATTACCGAAAGAACTCAAGTAGATTAGGCAGTATCTGTTGAGGAGAGAATTAATATTCCAGGTTAATGATCTTTCAGCAGTCAATGGGTAAGCATGGGTTATTACCTGGTTATTACTATAATTGTTAGCTAATCTGGGATTGTTCTAATAAGGCTGTCAAGCCTATTATAATTACTTTGTTCATAAAAGGAGGGAGAACTTGTTTAGGGAAAGGGAACATCATACCTGACAAGTTTGCTGATCAATTTTGGTACTTCATGCCAGTGATTTCTTTTCCAAATTTTTCAACTAATTTAAGACAAGTTGTTCAATTAGACATTGACATTTTGTCAACAAGAAACAAACTTCAGTATTAAACTGTGTGCTGATGAGTTATGGAACCTAGCTGCTGTATTACTTGATGGTGCCTCGACGCCAGTTATAATGGTTATATCTGCAGACATCATTTAGTGGGCATTAAATGTGGGTTATTATTAAATTGCTTTCAGCTGTGATGTTAGTGCTGGCTCTATTTATGGTAAGAACATAATTGCAGAAATTACAGGATGACGAAGCAAGCTTATATACAAGTTGTATCACAGGAAGTTTAGAAAAAGCTTCATGCATCTAACATAATCATGAAGAGACAATGTGATTACATAAGAGCATAACAAATAGAAGCAGTAAGCAGTCATTCAGCTCCTTGTGACTTCTCTATTGGTCAATTAGATCATGGGTGATCTTTTACCTTAGCACCATTTTACTGCACTAGTTCCATATTCCTTAATTTCTTTAACATCTAATAATCTATAGATTTTTGGCTTTAATATACTCAGCAATTGAACCTCCACTAGCCTCTTGGGTGGAGAATTCCAAAAATTCACTTTCCTCTGGGTGAAGAAATTTTTTCTCAACTCTGCCCTGAATGTCCAATCCCTTATTTTGAGACTGCAATCGCTAGTTCTATACACTCCAGCCATGGGAAACATCATTCCTGCTTCAAGTCCTGTAAGAATTTTTTATGTTTCAGTGAGATCACTCCTCATTCTTCTAAACTCTAGAAAGAGTAGTCTAAATAATACAACTAACTAATATCTTAAATCTAGACATAGATACAGATTTTTGTCACGTGCATTGCATCTTTAAAGGTATAATTAGTCAGCTGGTTGTTCTGCGACACATGGTGTTTAGGTTGTGAGAGAAAGCTTTTCTGTTCATTGTAAGAATCTGCACCAGATCCAAAAATATAAAATGGTTCTTCTTGAGTTGATTGGAATGGCTATGAGAGACTCAGGATAGATATAATAGATTAAAAAGACCTTTGTGTAAGTTATTATTTCAAAAATACTCTTTAAATTTCTGCAATTTTTAAAATTAATATAATTAATAAAACTTATTAATTTTACACTCCTAAAGGCTTATTAAAGTGTTTTAGGTTTCTTATTTTATTTTTTAAAGATTTATTAAATTTAATATCATTTCCTAACATGATTTTACATTTAGTAAACACCTTAAAAAAACTGGACTCTCACAGATCTCAAGTCCCAATTTCAATCTGACCTTGGGTGCTGAATGAAATTTGCACATTCTCCTCGTGATCACGTGGATTTCTGCCAAGTTCTCTGCTTTCAATCCACATCCCAAAAATGTGCTGTTAGTTAATTGGCTACTGTAAATTATCCCTTAGAGTAGAAAGGTGGCAAAATAATTAAGGGGAGGGGCTAATGGACATGGGAGAGCAAATGAGTTGCAGAGATACAGAAATCCCTTTTAAATCTCCTACACCTTACCATAAACCTACGCCCTTTGGTTACAGATACATCTGCTAGGAAAACGGTTTCTCACCATCTACCCTATCTATGTCCCTCATAATTTTGTATACCTCAATCAGGTGCAACCCCCTGCCTTATCTACTCCAAAGAAAATAAACCCAGCCTAGCCAGTCTCTCCATATAGTTGAAATGCTGCATCAAAGGCAAGATCCCTGGTGAATTCCTCCACATCCTCACCAGTGCAATCACACCCTTCTTATAGTTTGGCAACCAGAACTTCACACGGTACTCCAACAGTGGCCTAATTTATTAAAATCTCCAGTACTCCAGCTGTCATTCTTTTAAAAATCTCAGGATGTGGGCAGAATATGTTTAGAACTACCCATGTGATTCCCCCTTATGACAGAAAGCTCTTTCAATGTGCAGAGCCTTGCCAACAGAGAATCCTTACAGGGATTATGCAAGTTCCCATTCCAAGGATTGCTGAGATAAATTTGACAATTTTAAAATCAGGTCACCAGCGAGACAACAGTGCTCACCACTAACTGTAAAATCTGCCCCTTTATCTTTCATATAACAGTAATATATCAGTCCAAGGAACATACTGAACCAGACCTGGAATCACTGTCTCTGGGTACCACGCGTCTACACTCCCATATTTACGTTTTTCTCATATTTCCCTATGATGCAATAGGAGACCATTTGGCCCATCAAGTGTCTCAGAGCAATCCCATTAGTCTACTCCCCCATTTATTTCCCTGTAAGCTATTAACTCACACATGCTCAGCAACTGGAAAAGCAGCATATCTCATATGTCATGTATATCATCTAGCTAGTCTGCTAAAGTTACATAACAGTACACATCATTTATATAGGTATGTAAAGGGAAATATTTAAGGTTGTTAAGTTTCAAGTCAGTTGTACTTGCCACCCAATGGTCACATAGCTATGGAAATGAATGTCAGGTGGTGATATTTCTGCACATTGTACTAGTGAACAAAGCAATAATTCTCCAATAATTAATTTTAAAAATTCTAGAACTGGAGTTCTGGAGGTCTTTATGGTTATTGTTATCTTATGTAAGGTATTGATTATAGTTCAGTTCCTTAACTTTTCTCCTTACTCTTATAACTTTATTCTTCTGTTTCCTTTAAATATCAAAATTCATTCAATTTCAGGAACTATTTGTGGTGAAGTATTCCATAACCCAACTATGGTGAATAAAAAAGTTTTCTGAATCACTCTTCCAAACTTTGATACAAATCCCTTCTTTATGTGGCCTATGCTATTAATTCACCAACTGGAAACCTTTTAGTTTTTTTCTCATACCCTCTCAAAATTTAACCTTTTCTGCACCAGCAAATATAGCCCTTGCTTTTTGTTAATCCATGTCTCTAATACAGTTCTCATCATGGATGCTCAAAACAAATTTATTCTTGCATTGATGCATCATCATTTTGCTTTGAAGTAAATATTCCTATGTATAACATTTACAGCACCCATGTAAATTTTTAGGATATTTTCTTCCAGTAATATCATTTTTAATATATGTGGTATCTTCACCTTTACACTTGCCTAAATATATCTTAGGTAACATTTTCAATCCCCACATCTTATCCTGAACTTACCAATAACATTACTCAGTTTATACAGCTGCACTTTATAAAGATATTTCATCTCTGCGAACCTAAATGGAGAGCAGTTTATTGTTAATATAGCTTGACTTGTTTTCAAATGCTAGCTAGTCAGCTAAAATTACTGCAAATATACAAGAAATGATAAACTGATTTGGGTGAAGTTTGCCCTCTGCTTATTTTCTCATAATGACCAAACAGTATCCATGTAAAGAACAATGGTGTTTCATGTTTCACAAAATGCCTAATGCAATATATCAGACCTTTTCAGAAGCTGTAGAATATGTTGTTTATTTCCTACAATATTCAACTTTGTTTCAGACTTCATACATACTGTACAGGGATTTTAATAATTTCCTTTTATCCTTTACTGCCACCTTGTGTTATTATGTTCAACCTTCAGACACATAAAATAAATATCTCTGCAATCATAGAGATTAAAAATCAAACTATGCCAGGCCCTAGAAATCTAACATCCAAAGGCTAGGGCTTTACTCTTTGCAGAGGAGGAGAATGAGAGGAGACATGATAGAGGTATACAAAATATTAAGGGGAATAGATAGAGTAGACAGCCAGCGCCTCTTTCCCAGGGCACCAATGCTCAATACAAGAGGGTGTGGCTTTAAAGTAATGCGTGGGAAGTTCAAGGGAGATATCAGAGGGAGGTTTTTTTTACCCAGAGAGTGGTTGGGGCATGGAATGTGCTGCCTGGGGCAATGGTGGAGGCAGGTACACTGGTCAAATTCAAGAGATTGCTAGATAAGCATATGGAAGAATTTAGAATAGAGGGATATGTGGGGGGAAGGGGTTAGATAGTCTTAGGTGAGGTTTAAAGGTCGGCACAACATTGTGGGCCGAACGGCCTGTATTGTGCTGTACTTTCTATGATTCAAAGCACAAAACCCTAGTAAAGCAGCATCTATGGAGAAGCAGAGGTCAGTCAGTGACATTAAACTCAAACATGTCTCCAAAATTTCCAGCAACAGTAAAACTTCAGCACCCTCTGGACTTTGGTGGTGCTAGAGTGGCGGATTTTCCACACTGGATATTACACCTGTTAATATACCAACACACTTGTAACTCACTGTTTTTTTTAATTGTACATAGCACTATAATAAATTTCCTGGTAAATGAGTGTGTTTTAAGGGAGTGCAGGAAACAGGGCCTTGCTGAGTTTAAGAGAAGTGATGGAAACAGAGCTCTGATGAATTTAAAAGGAATGAAGTGAACATAGCCACAGTGAGTTTAACGGAGCATGGGTACAAGGCCCCCGTGCACTTAAAGGGAGTAATGCAAAAGGAACCCACGTGAGTTGAAACAGAGCATGGGAAACTGTGGTTTTAAAAGGCGAGTTGGAATGGGGCCCTGCTGAATTTAAAAGGAGTGGGAACATGGCCCCAGTGAGTTTAAAAGGAGAACGGGAACTGGTACACTGGTATATTTGAAAGAGAGCGCATGAAACAGGGCCCCGCTGAGTTTCAAAGGAAATGGGGCACTCTCTTTGATTTTCTAAAGACCTCCAATCAGTCTGAAAGGCTGACCCTAACTTCCAGCTGCTTATCCCTTTAATTCTGCATCTATTCCCCTTCTTATCTGTGTTTATCCTTCTATGCTGTTCCAACAAAACCCAATAAAGTACAGCATCTAAACTTGGCATATTACAGCCCTCTGGATTCATCATTAAATTTAACAATTTGAGATAACCAGCCTTTCCAGTTCGAGTGAGCTCAAGTGGAGTTTATTGTCATGTGCACAAGTATGCTGAGTTACAGGTGCAATGAAAAACTTACTTGCAGCATATCACAGGCACATAGGTTCAGACAATGCACAGAACATAAATTATACGAGACTGTGAAGAGAAAAAAGATTATGCAAAACGAGACATCAGTGCAAAAAAAATCAAAGACAGTGCATAGTAGTACAAGAGGGGTCCATAGTGTTCTGTTGCTGAGGTAGGATTAAGGTTGTGCAGGTTTGTTCAAGAACCTGATGGCTGTAGGAAAGTAGCTGTTCCTGAACCTGGTGATGTGGGACTTCAGGCTTCTGTACCTCCTTCCTGATGGTAGCAGTGAGAAGAGAGCATGAGCATGACCCAGATGGTGAGGCTCTTGATGATAGATGCCACCTTCTTGAGGTGGCACCTTCTGTAGATGCTGTCAATGGTGGGGAGGGCTGTGCTGGTGATAGACTAGGCTGTGTCCACTACTCTCTGCAGGCTCTTGAGTTGCAATTGCCGTATCAGTCCTTGATGCAACCAATCAGGATACTTTCAACAGTGCAGCTGTAGAAGTTTGTTAGAGTATTTGGTGACTTGTCAAATCTCCTTAAGTTTCTAAGAAAGCAGAGGCATAGGCATGCCTTCTTTATGATTGCATCTATGTGCTGGGCCCAGGACTGGTCATCCAACGTGCTAATGCCCAGGAATTTGAAGCTGCTTACTCTTGCCACCTCTGACCCACCGATGAGAACTGACACGTGGTCTCCTGACTTCTCCTTTCTGAAGTCAACGATTAACTCCTTGGTTTCATTCACATTGAATGTGAGGATATTATTGCAGTACCTCTCAACCAGATGTTCTATTTCACTCTTGTATACTGACTCATCACCTGTTATTATGTCAGAACTGACCAATTCTTATGAATCATCATCAGTCTGTAATATTAACTCAATTTTTCTCTCTCTATAGGTGCTACCTAGCTAGCTGGTATTTCTAGCTTTCTCCTTGTATTTCTGATTGTCAGCATTTCACAATTCCAGCAATTCCTCTCTCTCTTTTGTGCTCATTCATTTCCATCTTACTACATCTTCTCCAGACAGATCAGCTACAATTAACAAGCCTTCACCAATATCTCTCAGCTAGCATCACCATATTTGTGTCATTCAATCTACCAGACAATCCATTTTGTTTCTCCATTGCTCCCCTTGCTTTGCAACACAAAATGTGTTTGATTTCTAACTTTTCCCAGCTTGATAAAAGGTCATCAATCTCAAATGTAACTCTGTTGCTCTGTCCACATAGGCCTACTGAGTATTTCTAGTGTTTTTAGTGTTTTCTTATTTCAGATTTTCAACATCAGCAATTTTTTTTCCTTTCCTTTCAATTAAACTACAAGATTTGCTGGACAACCATCTTGAGCCAAAAATCTTTGTGGGAAGGTTTTCAAAAGTAAAAGCCATAAAAGAAACACATCAGTTTGAAGATCAGCCTGCATATGTTAGGCCCATTAACTGAAGTACCAATTAACTCACAGCTCACCTTAAAAGGTGACCCTACAGAACAGAATGGGAAATTTGACTAATTACTGTAATTAAGTACATATCCCACAATGAACCTTATGAATCACCTATTATGGTTATTGTAATATAATTCTAAAAAGGTAATGGATATTTCATATGGAGTACAATTTAAATCAAAGAATACTCAACAGCACACTATCAGCTACATTCTATTAAAAGAAACATTCATTTTCATCATGATTAAGTGCTTGGCAAAGTTAACAATTGTAATCTAAATTCCACATTAGAAATGGTCAGTTTCCATCATTAAATCTACTACTTTAGATGACAACAGAAAGCCACACAAGGTCTTTTACCTGATAAGTTAACTGTTATCCCTGAAACATTAGAATTGTTTCACCCAGAGGGTGGTTGAAGTCCGGAAAACACTGCCAAAAAAGTTGGTGAAAGCAGGTACTCTCATAGCATTTAAGCAGCATCTGGATGAGCATTTGAATCACCAAAGTATGGTAGGTTACAGACCAAGTGCTGGTAAATGGGATAAGTATAGACAGGTACTTGATGGTTGGAATAGTGGGCCTAAGGGCCTGTTCCTGTGTTGCATGACTCGGTGGTCTTTCCAAAAGTGATGACTACAGTTTCAGTAAACCTACATTTGACAGCCCTCTTCCTTAATTGTGTACTTCAGGTTCATAAGACTTCACAGGAAGGTATCTGATCCATTGTGCATTAACTCTCAAAGGTCATCACTGAATAATCAACCCACTTGGCTGTTATTTCAATGCCCCTTCCTCAAAGGTAAGTATATTTATCCACCTAATGTAAAAGCAGAAAATCCTGGAAATACTCAGCAAGTCAGGCCGTGCCCTTGGGAAGAAAAACAGGGCACTCTGTTGCTCTTTCCATAATGTGGCCTGACCTGCTGAGTACTTCCAGCATTTTCTGTTTTTTGCTTTAGATGTCTAGCATCTGCAGTTTAGAGTCATAGTATAACAGAATTTTACAGCATTTAAACAGAGCATTCTGCCCAACTCATCCACGCTGACCAGTAGGCACCATCCCGTACTAATCCCATCTCCCAACACTTGGTCCATAGCATTCTATGCCTAAATGATTCAAGGACTCATCTTGACACTACTTGAGTGATTTATATTTATCTACCTTAATTTTATAATGCATTCCCCCACTTCCAACAGTGTAAGGCTTTTTACAACCTAATTTTCACTACATAAATAATGCTTCCCCTTACATTCTGCTTTCTTCCTTCAGTGATGATCTTAAATCTATAACTTCTATTACTCTTTCCCTATTTGTCTTATCAAAACTTCTCATTTATTGACTGTAAAATTGCTTGGGCACCCCAAGGTTGTGAAAGAGTCCATACACATGAATACATTTAATTTTGAGAGGAGACAGACATGTTATCTGAAACGGTAGCACTTCAGATTGCGCAGTACTCCCTATTTTATGTTCTTCTCATCAACCTACCAGTTATAGTTGCATCTGATCATTTACCAGTGGTAGGAGTGACCATCATGCAATCCTTGTAAAGTCCAATCTTCATACTAAGAACATCTACTATCATGTTATGAGGTCATACAAACTGTGCTAAATTGGATGGACTCAGAACGAATCGGACAACTCAAAACTGGGAATCATTAAGCACATGGATTATCAATGCTGTGTAATTGTTGTCCACTAACCCTCAGCCAGGCTAATTCAAGCCAAGAGATCAACCCTGGTTCAATAAGAGTATAAAGACATGCCGGGAGCAGCACCTGACATGCCTAAAAATGAAACAAAGAATTCCTGATGAAGGGTCTTCAACCTGAAACATTAACTGTTTCTCTCTCCACAGATACCAGCTGAACCTGCTGAGTGTTTCCAGCATTTTTTGTTTTTGTTCCAGATTTCCAACATCTGCAGTTTTTTTTAATTTCCATATCTAAAAGTGATGAGTTGCCAACCTGCTGAAACTGCAGCAAAGGACTACATTTGTGCTAACCAGCAAAAACAGCATGCAGTGGAGCCAAGCAGTCCAACAATCAACACATCTGATCAAAGCTCTACAGTCCTACCACATCTAGCCATGAACCATGGACAATTGAACAGCTAATGGGAAGAGGTGGTTCCAAGAACATCCCCATTCTCAAAGATGGCAGAACTCAACATACGAGTCTTAAGTGCTTTGTTACATTATCTTTAAGAATGCTTCTAACATTTTCCCCAAGATAGATGCCAAGCTAACTAACCTGTAGCTGCCTGCTTTGTCTCCCTCCCTCTTTGAATAACAGAGTTACATGTGCTATTTTCCAATTTACTGGAATCTTCCCCGAATCCAAGGAATTTTAGAAACTTAAAACACATCAACCATCTCACTAGTTACTTCATTTAAGCCTACTAAGACAAACATTTGTCATAGATTTCCAAGTGCCATTTTACTTTCTCTATTCATCCAAGGAATTTCAATATCATTATTCCAACAATTTTCCACAACTCATTTAGGAAAACTTGTTCTGAGCTTCAGGCAGGGTTGAAATATTGTTCACCTCAACGTAGAAACATTGAAAGTAGGATCAGGAGTTGACCGTTCAGGTCTTTGAGCCTGCTCTCCACTTCAATCATGGCTGATCATCTATCTCAATAGCATATCTGCACCTTTACCCCATATCCAATAATGTCTTTGCACCTAAAGATTTATCTACCCACTTCTTAAAAATATTCAGGAACTAGGCTTCTATGGCCCTCAGTGGTAGCAAATTCCCCAGGTTCACCACCCTCCAAGTAAAAACAATTCTTCTAATCTCATTTCTAAATCTCTTGCCCTGAATCCTAGGACCATGACCCCCTCCCCCTTATCCCACACATCCCAGCTGGGGAAACATCCTCCCTACATCCAAGCTATTTAGTTCTGTCAGAATTTTGTAAGTTCCAATTATATCCCCTCTCATTCTTCTGAGATCTGATAAATACAAACCCAGTCAACTTAATCCCTCCTCATATGGCAGTTCTGCCATCCCAGGAATCAATCACTGAACTTCACTGCAGTCCCTCTGTGGCAAGTACAGTTCATTCATAGCTAAAAAACAAAACGGCACATAATTCTCCAGGTGTGGTCTCACATGGTGCAATACAATTCTAGTGCTTTAAAAGGTAGTAGTGACTTTCTTCTTTCAATATGTTATCAGTGCCTGGCACTTGACAACATTCAAGCCTGAGTTGACCAGGTCGTACTTATGGTTGGTGTTAACAGATGACTTCTCAATAATGTCCTCAGGAAATTATCCAAAGTCTTTCTGATCATAAACAGCCTGACTTCTAGGATGGGAATGTTTTCAGAACCAGCATAGACTCAATAGGCTGGATGATCTCCTTACATGTTGTGAAAAATATGAATAAACCTTTTAAAAATTACAAAAAGATATTCCTTCATTTTTAAAATATGTTATGTTTTGTGAATTTGGATATTCAATCAATCAGGCAGATAACCATTCAAACTCTATTATTAACTACGACTTGCGTGAAAATAAATTAACAATATAAACTGCCACAAATTAACATCAATAACCAAAAAAATCAATTTGGCATAAACCAGCTTTAAAAAAATACAATTAAACTATACAAGTAGAGTCATAAAGTAATACAGCATGGAAATGGGCCTATCGGCCCAACTCGTACATGCCGACCATGGTGCCCACCAAGCTAGTCCCATATGTCTGCGTTTAGCCCATGTCCCTCCAAATCCCTCCTATCCATGTACCTATTCAAATGTCCTTTAAATATTGTTATTGTACCTGCCTCAAGCACTTTATCTGGCAGCTAATTCCATATACAGTATGTATCACCCTCTGCATGAAGAAGTTGCCCCTCAGATTCCTTTTAAATCTTTCACCTCTCATCTTAAACTTATGTCCTCCAGTTTTTAGCTCCCCTTCCCTGGGAAAAAGACTATGTGCATTCACTTTATCTATATTCCTCATGATTTTATACACCTCTATAAACGTCACCCCACAATCTCCTACATTCCTAGAAATAAAGTCCTAGCCTGCCCAGCTTCTCCCTATAACTCAAGCTCTCGAGTACTGGCAGCATCCTTGTAAATTTTCCCTGCACTTTTTCTAGTTTAATATGTCTATTCCTGTACACAATACTCAGCAACATCTTGTACAACTGCAACATAACATCCCAACTCCTATACTGAATGCCCTGAATAAAACTCAGTGGCACATATTGTGAATTTTGACAGATTAGTTTCAATGACCTTAATAGTCTTTGCTATTGAAGGAAAGACATCTATTTTATGAACATTTCCTGCAGTGGCAAATTATTTTGCATCTTTTGCATACACTTTCTGACATCTTTTTAAGTATACTGTCCTTCCCAGTACAAGACCAATTGCAGTCAGAAAGATATCAACTACTAAAAGGGAAGGACATGGTGAGTATGACAGCACCTTTAGCTATTCAGTTTATACACACACCATAGAAAACTGGTAATGTTACTTGCACTCCCTTCATCATTGAAGATTCTAGACATTTCAATATACTGGGTACAACATTTACACAAAAGAAAATTAAAGGCAATGAACATTTACTTCTTTGAAAACAAAAGTTCTGTAAACAGAACTCTCAATAGTGACTGTAACTAAACCATAGTCCTGGGGCTGTCACGATCAAAGAAAGTGCTCTAAGATTGCTGAAGCGATAAAATGCTTTATATTACATCTTTAGAATTAAAACACTTGTAAGTAACACAAATAATATTGTCGATAAACTTGGTTCAAGAACAGTGAATCTAAGACAGAATGCTGATAAGGCCCTACTATTTTGATTCAACAGGTGCAAATACAAATAAAGACTATATTCATGATAAACAGTGGCAAATTTAACTGCATTTCACTCAGTTTATTGACAAAAATGCATCTCAAGTCACAAGGTCAGGAATATTGACACCAGAAAGGTTGTCCAATGGTCAATCCATTTGACAGTTCCTTGGTGGCGGATTTATCCAGTATAATGCCAGAAATTTTGGAATGCAAGCCCATAGCTCCCTCAAAGTGGCAACAGAAGTAGATAGGGTGGTAAAGAAGTAATACTTGCCTTTAGCGGTTGGAGCGTTCAATATAAAAGTTGGGAAGTCATGTCACAGCTGTATAAAACTTTGGTCTGGCCATATTTGCAATATTGTGTACAGTTCTGGTTGCTGCATTACAGGAAGGATGAAGAGGCTTTGGAGAGGGTACAAACGAAGTTCACCAGAATGTTGCCCGGATTAGAGAGTATGAGCTTATAAGGAGAGCTTGGAAAAACTTGGATTGTTTGCTCTGGAGCAGTGGCTGAGTGGCAACCTGATAGAAGTATATAAAATTATGAGAGGCAGAGGTAAGTAGAGTCATCCGTGCTGGGAAAAAAGAAAGTCAAATACCAGGGGGTATGGATTTAAGGTGAGAGGGCAAAAGTTTAAAAGGAGATTTGCGAGGCAAGGTTTTTTAAAAAAACTACACAGAGAGTGGTAAGTGCTTGGAACCAGCTGCCAGGGAGGTGGTGAAAGTAGATATGATAGCAACATTTAAGAGGCATTTAGACAGGCACATGAACAGGCAGGGAATGGAGGCATGTGAACCATATGCAAACAGGTGGGATTAGTTTAAATTGGCATCATGGTCAGCACAGACATCGTGGTTCGAAGGGCCTGTTCCCATACTGTATTGCTCTGTGTTAAATTATGATTGCAACTTTTTGCTGAGAGCATCAGTTTCATCAAAACAATTCAAAATTTAACCAGTTGATAAATGATATTGTAACATTGGAGGAAATATTCAGGAATTTTTTTAAAAGTCTATATACACAGGACTACTTTGAGGTAAGAAACTTTCCACGTGCTTTCCTCTTTTTTCCTTCCAGTACACGTTCAATATATTCATTTTGCTGTTTCTGTATTTCAAACTCAGTAACCTGTTGTCTAAATATAAAACACAAACATCAGTTCTTTGCAATTAAACATCACAACATACTGAAGCCCTTGCAGGACTGCTTTACATACTTACTTCAATGTAGCTTTCTGTTTTTCAAGTTGATGACAAAGTTCTTTAATCTGATCTTCTTTGCTACTTAAAATGTCTTCTTGCTTTTCTATTTGACTTTCAATACCTGGAAAAAAATAGCTAACAATTACTTTTTTAAAATTTCCTAGACTGGCTGAATCATCATTTCACATAATCTACCACAATTGTAATTGTTGAAATCCATATGCTTCAACTAATAGACATACATCTCATCATATTTTGGAAAGAAATAAAGTACATACACTGGGAAATAATTATTGACTTACCATTGTACTTGCTTTTTAACTTGTCATTTTCATTTGACTCCTTCATTGCCTTGTTTTTAATACTTTCCAATCTTCATAAAAATGAAAATAGGCATTATAAATCACAATGAAAATAATTTATTGATATAGGATTAACTTATAATAGAACACCAAATATGTTAATCAAGAAGCGAAAAAAAAAATTGCTGGAAATCCAAAACAAAAAGAAAAGGCGAATTTGTGGACCAGTTAGCATCTCTGGAGATTACGTTTCATGATGCTAGGTGTTAGGGAGAAACAACCACAATTGGAGGTTCAAGTGTAATAGCCATTAACACAAACAAGAACCAGCCTTCAAACTGTTTTCAAATGTAACTGACAAGCAGTAAATGGTCTTGAAATTACAAAGACAGCTGCATAAATAGAGCTTAAGAGAACAGACTACTAGCTGTATATTTCATTCTAAACAGAAGACGAATTAATAGGTATGCTTCGGAGAAATGACAAGACAATCTCTTAAGTGACAGGTGTACAAAGGTACTTAAATAATGTGATGTCCATCAATACAATAGATTGCAATAAATTGTTCAAGGCATTGGAACCAACCATTAGAAGTGAGACTTCTTGAGCTTTGTGCTATTGTAACGCAAAAAGATAAAAAGGGCTTTATTAATCAGACTACATCAAAACCCATTGGATGTGATCCGTGAAGGTTACAGGCTGGCTATTTTGCCGCTCAACACATGGTCATTTTTATCAAATGATACTTGAATGTATATGTATCAAGAAAGCCACCTCTCAAAATACTGTGATTAAAATAAGGATGTTTGGGTGCCAAGAGTTTCTTTATCTTCAAAAGTGTTTAAACAATAATGTGAACTACCTTGTCCCAACAAAGATGTTTGAATATACAGAGTTGGTCTTGTCAGTTAAAATGTGCTTCCATTATATACGTGCAATTCTATGGAGCCATTTGTCCACACCTAAAACATTCAAGTAAACAATGCAATTCTAACTATTGAAATTGTTTTCAATCATCTGCTGTTACCTTTGTACTTAAAGGGTAAATTGGTACAAAATCTCAATGTACTTTGAGTCTAGGGATGGAGACTCTTCCACAAGATTCTCTCCCCAGGTCTCCCTGTGTTTGCTTGTGCTGGATAAAATCTGTTACGTCTGCACTCCAGTCTCGGTGTGCCTCATTCAAAAAGCACAACACTAGAGATAACCAGCACCTAAGGAAATCCCTCTTAGATTCCAATTCAAAATACTTCAATGAGCTAAATCCTGGGTCAGCAGTGAGTGAAAAGCCATTCACCCAGATGCACTTCCCATCCATTTTGTGATTGGGAAGCAAATTTGTTATCTTCTTTCAATCACTTGAAAATTTTAATTTGCAGATTTTGACACTAATGGAAGAAATGCAAACTTAAATATTTCTACTGCTTAATGGGACACATCATTGTTGTTCCATATATTTCCTGCATTCTTATTAGCTCTTCAATGGTTAGTTTTCACAATTCATTTCCTAAATTTTTAAGTTGCAGTGATAACAGCACTTCCTTTCCTTCCTTGTCATTCTATTTCAGAATTTGTGCAAATGTTGGTCATATCTTGCTGGTAAATGGCATTGATTTCACTGCAAATAACAATAAAACTCTGATAACCCAGGTTCTTCCTGTGGCTCAGCGGGTACTGACTCCCGTAATCCCTTTCGCACTTCAACCCCCGCCTCCCACGCTCCCTTCCACATACTGGGGTCTTGGTTTCTGTGCTCCCCTGAAGCTTAGCTGGTTCTGTTTCCTGTGCTCCCTTGAAACTTCCTGGGTTCACTGGAAAAATTATTATTCTACTGTGTAACATCAAAAACAAAAAGGTGTTAGAAGTGTGTTGGAGCATCAATAACATCCAATAATCCAAAAGACCTGCTGGCCTGGCACCACCAAAGTCACGAGCATGTTGTAATAATGGAGTTTTATTGCATCAGCATTTACCTACATAAATGCAAGCAAGTTACCACCTGCAGATTCAAACCCGAAATCCTGAAATCACATCCTAGCTGACAGATTCTTGACAGTGCATCTGTCAATGTTTGGAATCTGCATGGTATCCAGAGATAGGAACACAAACTTGACGAAATTTCCTAAATTTAATGCTCTCAGATCCTGGGTTGGCTTAAACCTAACTTGCAATTACAAATTTGCTCATATCAATTTTAATTTTAACATTGTAATGAAGAAAGAAATGAGGGAAAAGGCAATTTATTCATTATTTTTAAAAGGTGTTTCTTGTAATACTTTTTAAACATAAAACAGTACAGGCATGATGCCAATTTGAACTAACCCCATCTGCTTGCCCATGATCCAATTTTTTTCATTCTCTGTATGTTCCTGTGCCTGCCTAAATGTCTCCTAAACATCAGTATCATATCTGCTTCCACCACCCCCACTTGGCAGCGTATCCCAGGCACCTACCACTCTGTTTACAAAAACTTGTCTTGCAATTCTCCTTTAAACTTCCCCCCAGCACCTTAAATCTGTGCCCTCTAGTATTTGACATTTCCACCCTGGAAAAAAAGATTTTACCAACCCTATCTATGCTTCTAATAATTTTATATACTTCTATCAGGTCACACCTCCATTTCAGACACTCCAGAGAAAACAATCAAAAGATTGATTTTAATCTTTGCGATTTCTTAAATAATTTTAAATATTTTTGATTGTACATTTCATTCTAGAGTTTGTCTCACTGTCAATAGTTTTTAAATGCTTCTAGATATCAACAGGCAGCAATGGGTCTTGTTTTGGCCCACTTCCATGATCCAAAAATATCAAACAAGGCCCAGTATCTGGTAGGACCTGACCAACAGTTTGGCCTTAGAGATATGAAGTGAGTGCAGGGTAATGGGTACATAAGTTGCAAATAAGTGGCAGATCCCATTTCACCAGCAGATGTTTTTCTCTGCAAGTATTCAATATCCCATTGCAATCAAAACTTCAATAGAGCAGACCAACTTGATCATAGTCCTCAAATATGAGGACCGTGCATGCCAGCAACAGATAAAAGAAAATCACAGAAAAAATTAACACCATGAAATAAGGCTGCATTAGTTATACCCTACCTTCTAGTCTATTGCAACTGGTCAGTATTTAAGATCACACAAGCATAAGATGTCCAAAACGTTAATAAGGGTTGCACTTATAAATACAATAAGAAAATCTAGCTACTGCATGATGAATTCTATACCTTTCAAAACAGTAAAATCAGCACCAAAAATTGCCACAATAACTCTAATGAAGCAGAAAATTTTGAATGACATTCATATAGCACTTTCTATGACCTCAACACATCCATCAGCAGTTCAATAAATTAATTCATGAAAAATAATCACTGTTTGCGTCTAGATAGGAGCAAAGAACTTACGCATTTTCAAAGGCCTTCTTTTCCCGCTCCAGCTGTTTCATTAGAATTTCAATTTCACCAAGTGAAAATTGCAGTTTTTCAGACTCCTTGGAAAGTAATGCTTTTGTTTTAGCATGTTCAAGTCTTTCATTCTGTAAATAAGTGTATCAGAGTTAACAGAAGATTCCTTTTCTCAGGTACAAATGATGCAAGATTGGCACTTTATAATGTGATTAAGAAGGGGTTCATTACAATCACTTTACACATCATTCAAGGGAATAATAGCTAGTTTCAATTATGGCAGGAAATGGTCACCAGAGAAAGGTATTGCACATTATGAATCAATTGAAGACAATATTTTAGATATAGCTGAAATATATCATAGAAGGTTCAGTGAAGATCATTCTTTTACCTGAATCTCTGGTAGGGACATCTAACAGATAAGTACACTGGTACAAAAAATGATTAAATATTGAATAAAAAAAATACTTACATTGTTAATGGTTCTTCTTTATTAGTTTAAAAATTCTCACCTCCAATTCTTTCACAACATCTTCATACATCTTTATGCTTACTGATTCTTCTTCTCTATCCTGTATCTAAATATGCAATATATTTTAGTACATTAGTAAAATTTGTTATCAAAACAAAGAATGTTTGACCCTTTCATGACTGCTGACCTGATAGATGCCAAATCATTAACAATCAATGACTTTATACAATCAGGTCAAATCTAGGGAAAAATATTTTGTTGTTTTGCCTCTTATAACAGTTTAGATGGACAACCTAGAGTAGATTCCCAGGATGATGTTGAAGCTGCAATCTAGCTAAATAATAGCAACAAAACATTAAATCTGAGTACAGTCTAATAGTCATCAAAATGATAACCTGGAAAGACTGTTTGGGTCCCTGGCTGGTGAAGCAGTGATTCACTTGCACTTCTTCCAATGTAATATACTGAATATGATGTTCACAATGTGGCCAACACTGGCTGATCGATTTGCAGAACACCTGTGTTCCATCCACAGGGGTGACCCTGAGCTTCCTGTTGCTTGCCACTTTAATTCTTCATCCCACTCCTACTCTGACATATCAGTCTGTGGTCTCCAGCAATATTTCAATGAAGCCCAATACAAACCTGAGGAACAGCACTCCATCTTCTGTCTGGGTATGTTGCAGCTTCTGGACTTAATATTGAATTAATTCTCCAACTTCAAGTAACTTGAATTTTGTCTGCATCAGTCATCTACCTGTGATATTGGCTCAGCTTGCTTATTGTTTCTCCCCCCCGCCCCCCAATTCCCATCCCACCCAACCCCCACTCTAGGAATGGAGGATTTCCTCAGCCTGACCTTCTGAGCATGAATTCCTGCTCCGCATTTCACAACCCCTACATTTTTCTGTCTATGTTCTCACTCTCTAACTGTTCCCATTCACTCATTGACAAGATGACCTTGTTTACAGCTTATCCCCATGGTCACTGCGATTTTACCTTATTAGAGATATTCTCCTCCCCACTTCCCTGCATCTTAACAAACTTCTTTTGTCTCCTTCCCCAGTTTTGTCCTGAAACCTTAACTCGGTTTCTCTTCCCACAGATGCAGCCTGACCTGCGGAGTGTTTCCTGCAATTCTGCTTTTATGTTAGATTTACAGCATCTACAATTTTTTTTGATTTTCACATCTCCCCTTCGAGTTCAACTTTGTGTCTTGGGCTTTGCTCTTTTATCACTTCAGATAAACAAAACAGAAAAATTATCAAAATCATACTGGCTGCATGTGAAAGTGAAAAAGTAATATCAAAATAAACAAAACAGAAAAATTATCAAAATCATACTGGCTGCATGTGAAAGTGAAAAAGTAATATCAAAATACAACTGTAAGCACTCTTCCCTACATGTTTGCATTTTTGATAGGAATTCGTGTTGTACTATAAATATCCATTCTATAATGATATATTGCGATGTTACCTCCAAAGGAGTCAAAACACAGCTTGACAAGTTTGCACAGACAGTTCCTGCAATATATGAAGCACTGGAATTTATGAGCAAGTACGGATAGAATGCATGAGTTTCAGTGAATGAATTACATCTGTGTGCCCTGATTATCCTCCCTCTTCTAACTCGTTTGACGTTATATTGTAATTGTTATTGACTGTGAATGCAATGGCACAGGATATTAACATACAAATTAAGACACTATAAAGTGACCTGACACTGAGATCTGGGTACTGCCCATAACAGAATACTGCCAATCAAAGGATAACCACCAATAAAGTAAACAAAGCGTCAAGAAAGAGAGTCCAGAATGGTGATGCAAGTGTGGAGTTGTGAGTGGGGCGGGTCAGGTTGTATGGGAAGTTGGAAAGGGTGAGTGTGGAAAGAAGAGGGGAAAAGTCAGAGGGAAGGTGCAGAGGAAGGGAACAGGAAACATCGAGAGCATATGCCAGTGTGGATCATGGTGAGGGGAGAAAATTGGGAGGGGAAAGGGGATGCACGGAGAGAAGGAGCTGGGGAGGGAAACTAAAGCATGTACAACAGTAGTGGTGGATTGGCTGTGGAGAGGGGAAAGAGGAACATTCCTGGGGAAGGTGCCCATGCAACTCCTGGAAGATGCACAAGGATCCACATATCCTGTGGGGAAGTAGGAAACATCAGGTGGTTGAAGTTTATCAAATACACTCCAAGGGACAAGGGGCAGGAAAGTACAGGGAGATGCACATCACACTGGGGGGTGGGAGCAGAGGATTGAGCAAACACTTGGGGGGGACAGGGAGGGGGAAAGCATAGGAACCATTCGGGGGGGGGGGGAATCAGAAGGATGGTTCTGAGCATCATTAAGATGAAAGAGGTCTGAGCATCTGCTGGACTGTCCCACTCGGGGGTGGGGGGATGACAGGGTAGAACCGAGCATCTACTGGAGTGGAGGGTCCCACGTCAACTTGGGGAGGTGGTGGTGGTGGTGGTGGGGGTGGTGACTGGAATTGGGAGCGAGCATCCACAGGAATAGAGGGTCCCATTATCACCCAGGATCATGGTGGTGGGGATGGGGGTGGTGACATGCGGGGGTGGGGGGGGGGAAGAGGGGGAGCATCCAGTGGAAAGGAGGGTCCCAGCATCATCCAGGGACGTGCTGGTGGGGATGGGGGAGGGGAGAGGGAATGGGGGCAAGCATCCACTGGAATGGAGGGTCCCAGCATCACCCAGGGGCGTGGTGGTGGGGATGGGGCTGGTGACTGGGGGAGGGGGTGAGCATCCACTGGAATGGAGGGTCCCAGCATCACCCAGTGGGGCGGTGACTGGAGGAGGAGAGGGGGAGGGGTGGTGACTGAGAAGGGCCGAGCATCTGCTGCAGGCCACCTGCCGCTGAATCAAGGCCAGGGCACGAGCAAGGGAAACGCAAAGCCACCCCTCACCATGGCGCCGAAGCTTTCGATCTGCTGCTGCTGGATGAGCACGACGTCCTGCAGCTGGCTGTGGACCACGCTGTGGGTCCAGGCGTCGGCGGCTGCCTCCGCCATCGCCCATTCAAACCCCGCTCGGTCCCACCCAGCCAATCACAAGGCGCGTTACGGCAGCATCAGCGAATCCGACCAATAGAAACGACCCTTGCGAAGCGACGCTGAGGGAGAACTTTAAAGAGAATACAAACCAGTGACCTCCGTTTGACCGCGGCATGTTATCATCACCGTGCCACTTTGTAACTGTATTAAGCGATGGGGTGGGCTGTTGATTTCTTTTGTTATTGATCGCGGTTACCATTGACAATAGGAACAGAGATTGAGAGTCCGCCCCGTTGCTATGGGACGCCATGGTTACGGGCGACGTAAAATCTAACGGGATGACGTCAGGCGTACGTGCGCTCCGGCCCGGGTAGCAGGCGGGCGGCCTGAGGAGCTGGTGCCGCGGCCTGGGCAGCAGCACAAGGTGGATCCGTGCGTGAGTCTGACCGCGACCTTCAGAGTCATACGGCTCCCCAGGGAGAGCCATTAGAAGTGCCCTTGTGGCAGCTTATCAGAGCAGAGCAGCCTCCAGTCAGGCTGGAGCTGACCCGCTGTCCCTCGGCGGTGAAGGCGGCCGGACACTCGGACTGTCCCCGGCACACGCGTAACCCGCACACCCCTCCTTAACGCCAGCCTGTCCTCATCCCATCGCTCCCTCCTTCCCCAATCCATACCCCATTTAATCCCCAGTCCACTGTCACCACCTTCCTCAGTCCACCCTCCGCTGTCCCCGCCTACCCCAGTGCATACCCCATTCAATCCCCAATCCACCCTCCACTTACTCTCACCTTCCCCAGTCCAGCCCCCGGTCAATCCCCAATCTACCCTCCCATTATTCCCACCTTCCCCATTCCAGTCCCCAATCAGGCCTCCACTGTTCCCACCTTCCCCAACCCACAGCTGCACCTCTCCCCAACCTATCGTTAGTCCTCCCACTTTCCGCCCAACCCAGCCATTGTAATCCCCAACTGACCTATTTCCTGTCTTCCAGGCCTCTTGACATGTTACCTCCAACTCAAGACCTCCCTTGCTACTCATCTATAACTCAACCCGTATGTATGCTACTGTCCAGCAGTGCCTCTTACCACTTCCTGCCAATAGTTCCTATCCAGTGCCTGGGGCTTCACAACCTGTCTATCACTGCCTTCTACTCTATCCTGCACCTCACAGACCACCTGCCATCAGTCTACCTAACTCCCATTCCACCTCCTGCCCATTTGCACTAGAACTATCCATAAGTCATACTAACCAGCTACCACCCATCTTCCCCATAAACTCCAACCTGAAATATGAATCGCCTATTTCCATTTGTGCTGAATTAGAGGTCAGCAATGACTGAATGGCAGAGTTGGCAAATGATCAACTCCTGTTTCTTTTTCTGGCATTCTTCCATACAGTTGGAATGCTTCAAAAACAAGTCATTCAATCAGTTGGTAATGTTCCCAGACCTCTCAATGAGAAGGAGTTGTTGTACCTAAACGATGGGGTTAATGATTACTTATTTTAAATTAATAAACCCAGCTTTGCATAAAATGAATGCTGTTCTGTAAGCAAAATGTTCTCTTTTGCACTAAAACATTTTGTATTGGCTATTAAAATCTTTTTCTACAAGGTTGGAAGGAAAACTCAGTCCCAGTGGTAAATAACCAGTAGGACAAACTTGGAATGATGCCATCTGAATCTGTTGAATTTTGTTAATAAGTAACTTTTTTAAGTTGAAATCAAGGCTTTGTTAGAGTAATATTTACTTCAGTAATATCCATAATGAGTTACTAACATTGATTGTTTTTTCTGTGGGTAAATATTCCTATTGCTCTTATCTCTGCATTGATAATAAAAAGGTGAAAGCAACACTTGCAAGTTCAGTAAACGTTTAAATTGTTTGTCTTTGGACTTAAATTAAAATCCTATATTGATTCCACTGCCATGTATCTTGGGACAATAAAGGCAGTTTGTCAATTAAAGTTGTTGTTCGTGTTCAAGGGAGTTAAATTGAAAGCCTGAAGTAGGCTTATTGCAAACTACAATAAATGATTGTTGTTTGATTGCACCCTGTTTTAAATGAGCAGTGCAGTAGATCTTGCATCTATCTTGATCTGCAGCAAATTTCCATCTTGAAATAATTTTCTAACTTTTTAAAAATACAGGTTACTGAATTCATCAAATTATTTTGAGACACGTTGCTTATCCCCATGGTATATTTTAAAACCCATTTTTGGTATTAGCACTATTATTTACCTGGAATTTATGATATTTAATGCTTTGCACTGGACTATTATTTGGGCGGTTTGATAATTAGTTTGGTCTTTCATACAAAATACTATGTTCTGGAAATTGATTTCTGTTTTAATATTCAGTCTGCAAAGTAAGGGTAGAAAAGAGAAGTCCATGTCTTTTGATAACTTGGGGGCTAAATTTCTTGTATTTATTTTCTATTCTGTAGAAGAAGCAGTTGGTGCAGAAAACAAGTAAAATGGCCAAGGTACTTTTTGGATTATTATCTCTTCTAAATTTACTCTTTAGGAATGAAGTATACACAAATGGAATTGCAATATTAGTGAGTCAGTTATTTCCCACTTCATTTATCTGAAAATGATTAGAAATATACAAATATGTTTTTTAAGAACTTTAATCTGCTTGTGAGTTACTGCAAGAAGCTTTTTCCTGCATTGGATTAACTGACTATTTTGAGTCAAATGTAACTTGGAGTCTCTCTGTAAAGTTTATCTTTTTTCTCCGGGAATGTATATGGCAATGGGCCTGACACCATTCTGGGATTGAAGTTTAGGTTCCTGCAATTCGTGCCTGATATCAAAAGTTTTAAATTTTTTAATTGCATTGATTGAAAATGTAACATTAATCTAAGTTGCTAAAAGGATTTTAAATGAAAAATTCTTTTTTAAGGATTATTTTGTGAATACTCTATTATCCTATTTTTATTAAACTTCATTTTCTTTCTCCTAACCTAACATTTCCAATTATTCATTTCGAGAAAGCAAACTAGCACTTAAAAAAAGGGGGTTGTTTTTTTTTTACCAGTTAAGTTCAGGAGCTACTCTTCAGAATGACAATCTGACATGTTTAATGCCAGCCTGAGCTCACCACTGCCTCCTGAGCTCAATGACTCCAGACTCATTTGAAACTTGAGCATGCAATCTAGGGTCATACTTCAGCATAATGCGACATCATTCCTTATTTGCAGGAAACAACATAGGAGATATATGAGATATAACGACATACAAGATATCTGTCTTCTCAGATAGGCATAAAATAATTCCTGGCAATATTTAAAGCTGAGAATACGAGCTCAGTGGTTATCATGAAAAATATTTATCCTTTAAACCCTCATTTATCTGTAACTGAAACCAATTATCTGGTCATCTGTTCCTTGTGTTTGGATCTTGTGTGCAGATTGGCTATCTGTACATTATGCTTTTCTATATTCCTTTCTAAAATGTATCATTGGTTTAAAAATGCTTTGAGTCATCCTGAAACTATGAAAGGCACGAGGCAAATGCAGTTTGTTTTCTTTTAATGGAGGAAAATGAATTAGTCCTGATTAGTGCTACTTTTCCCTTTTTCCTCTCTTTTTTTCCTATTTCCTATCACACTTTGGAAAGAAGTATAAATTACCTAGAAAGTGCATTAACTTGGTACAGGAAATGCAGAGTCAAAATCTCTACCAAATTGATCCAGGAGTCCAGGGGCACCTTTCAGCTCTGATGGTAACGCAACTTATGACTGTCGCCACCTTGTTGCACATTTGTTCATGAAATGCATTCTTCATATTTTGTGGTTTAATTCTATGGTTGCACTTCATAAGATCATAGAACAGTACAGCACAGTTTGCACAATCTTTCAATTAATAGCAATTTTTTAAATATAAATTATCAACATTTTCGCTCCTAACTATCTGTTCCTTGTTTACAGGTGCTTTGCACCAAGGCCAGGCTAGTTACTTACTTGCCAGAGATTCAGGCATTGGTTAGAAGGATTGCAGCCATTAGAACATTTGCCACAGCGGGCTCTTCAGGGTCTGATGAACCTTACGTTGCAGTTATACCACTTGATCAAGGTAAGAACAGAATTCCTTTTTATTCCTCTTTCCAAGAGACTACAGGTGCTGGAGTCTGGAGCAAAAAAGTCTCCAGGTCTTGATGCAGGGTCTCAACCAGAAAAATCAGCCATGTACCCACTAAGTTTTTCCAGCAGTTTATTATTTCTCTTCATTGACATTTGTGTTATTGCATATCAATAAAATTCATTTGGAAGACTACTATTTGGAAGCAATTATTTCTCGTTTTTCTTATTTCTCATCTTTCCACATGACATACAAATTGCAGCCCATCACATCTCTATCAGAGGAGTCTCATTAGCTCTATTCTCTCATATTTCCCTATAACCTATTCTCTCGCACATTATATCGGAAACAGGGTTCTTGTCTGTAATTTTATGATTTTGTGTTCTAAGTTATGAAAATGCACATAGAATTGAACTTGCCAGAGTTGAGAGAGGTTTTAAAATATCTCTGAGAAGTGGCTAATATATGTAGCATCAGAAAAGGTGATTCAGCCCAATGTAATTATTCATTTTTCAGAGATTGAGAGCAATTATCCTCCTCACTGCAAATCATAACACCTTTTTCCTCTAGAAATGTGTACTGTCAGTAATAGATTTGACTGGTAATTTGCTTCAGTATTTCATTGCACTTCAGGGCAGACACCCTCCCTAATCTTCCTTCCTTCATCCTGATTGTCAACATGTAAAAACTTTATTGTTTGCAATTTCCTCTGACCGGTTTTAGAAGTTCCTTTCTTAATATTGAAAGAGTAATTTAAATTGTTTTGTTATTTCTCCCCTAAAGAAAACCAGCTGAACCTCTTGATTCTTGCCATATACCACATTCCTGATCCTTTAAACTACTTTTCTCATAGGTTGTTTCAAGGCCAATAACTTCCCTTCCTTCATTTTGGTGAACTGGGTTAAATCTAACTATTTCAGATTCTGACCAAATTTGGACTAGGTTTGCAGTACTTTTGCTTATGAGCCTGAAGATCCTAGCTTGGAGTCCATTGTGAACGGACACATAATTTATTGATGCCAGTTTAAAGAAGAACTAATACATTGGAACTGTTGTCCGCGTTTAAATGAATTATTAAATGCCTGTCTTTTTAAGTCCATGTTGTTCTTTGAAAATTTCTGAAAACCAAATAGTGCTGCAGTGACACTATTTTAACCACATGCTTCAGTTTTAGTAAAAAGTATGTTGTAATGTTAAGACAACATTGCCTCAAATGTGACTTAAGAGACCTCAGTATCATTTATTGACCGAGCAGAGTGATGGACAATCTAAAAACTCTTGCACACTGCTTTTTTGCTTTATAGTTAATGGCACATTGAAAAAATGGTGGCCCATGTGGAAGATAAATCCACACATAAGCATTTATATCTTTTAAAAATATAATTCCTGAAGTGATGATCTCCAGTTAAGAACAATAATTTTCTTATTGGCTAATGTGATTTTTAATCCCTGATCTCTCTTCCACCACTTTTATGTAAATTCTGAGTCTTTGTGCTAAATTTAAATGAGATTTACCCTCTTGTCGTGCTTGTATTGTTAGGTTTGCAGACTGTATGGCCTGATGAAAAGATGGGGCCATTTGGACCTCAGGATCAACGATTTCAACTGCCGGGTAACATGGGGTTCGATTCCCATATTAATGGTGTTACTAATCTGAAGAGAATCTCAGTGCGCAGAACGCTACCAGATGTGCTGACAGAGCCATTATCCAGTGAAAAGCACGAGTTCATCCTTGCACAATTTGTCAATGAATTTCAGGCAAGAGAAAACAATTTTTGATGAGCCAATATTCTAAAATTTAATTTTCAACATCGCTTAAGTTGTAATATGAATTTTTGCCATCTAATAATTTAAACAATTACCATTCTTTTTTAGAATTAGTGATTGATAATTTGAGATGTGTTGGTGATGCTAGTTCTCCTATTTGTATTGCTCTCTGCTATCGTTTTGCTGCCATTTGTCAATTGCTGATATATAGAAACCCAGCACATTGACTGAATCACTGAATCTGACGCAATAGTCCGCACACTTAATAGAACATAGAACATTACAGCACAGTACAGGCCTTTGGCCCACGATGTTGTGGCGACATTTTATCCTGCTCTAATATCTATCTATCTAACTACATAGCCCTCTATTTCTCTATAATTCATGTGGCTATCTAAGAGTCTTAAATGTCCGTACTGTATCTGCGCCCACAACCTCTGCAAGCAGTGCGTTCCACGCACCCACCACTCTCCACCCACCACTCTTCGTATAAAAGAAAAAACACCTCTGATATCCCCCTTCTACCTTCCTCCAATCACCTTAAAATTATGCCCCCTCGTGTTAGCTTTTCATCCTGGGAAAATGTCTCTGACTGTCCACTCAATATATGCCTCTCTTCATCTTGTAGACCTCCACCAAGTCACCTCTCATCCTCCTCCTCTCCAAAGAGAAAAGCACTAGCTGACTCAACCTATCCTCATAAGACATGCTCTCCAATCCAGGCAGCATCCTGGTAAATCTCCTCTGCACCCTCTCTAAAGCTTCCACATCCTTCCTATAATGAGGCGACCAGAACTGAACACAATACTCCAAGTGTGGTCTAACGAGAGTTCTGTAAAGCTGCAACATTATCTCACGGCTCTTGAACTCAATACCCCAACTAATGAAGGCCAACACACCATATGCCTTCTTAACAACCCTATCAACCTGCACAGCAGCCTTGAGGGATCTATGGCCGTGGACCCCAAGATCCCTCTGTTCCTCCACACGTGGTTGTAAAATGGAAGCCTGGCATTGTAATATTAAATGATAGGATTTTAGTTGGTTCATTATTAACAAAAGTAATGTCTTGCACAAAATATCAGAGTTTTGCTTAAATAGAAATATTACAAGAGTAATTACTGTGATCTTTAGAAGTGTGATAATACAGCTTAAAATCACTGTAATAATGTTACAAAGGTAGTAATTGTAAAATTTAGTTTAAGAATGAGTAATCGTGTGGACAATTGAAAATTGCAGTAAATAAGACTAAATGGTTCCTCAATTATTAGTAACTTCTCTGTGGGAATGATTTTAATGAGAGTTAAATTTCTTTAATGTCTATATTTGGTAAGCCAGTCTTTTTACAGTATTATCGCCTTCCTCTCATATTGCCGCATGGTATAATATGTTTGTAATTGGAGCAGAATAAATCAGTTCTATTTCAATGATCTAATGTTCAATCAGTTCCTGCCTTTTATTTCAGGGAAATGAAGTTGAACCTCAACCACAGCAGATCACTATTGCAGAAAGTTACTTCAAGAATGCAAAGGTGGAATGTGTCATACAAGCCTGCCCAGAACTTCTACGCAAAGGTCTGCTACATTTACTTCAACAGAATTTGACTTTTATAAGGTCGAATACCTTGTACAGTAAAACTCCGATAATCCACTCTCTGACCATTTGGAGATCCTGTGCTTATGGCATCCAGCTTCCCAGTTCTCCGACTCACCAGGTTCACTGGAAAAATTATTATAATTCTGTGTAAAGTCTGAAAAAAAAATGCAAATCAAAAGTGTGTTGGGATATTAACAAGAATAATATTCAGTAATCCAGAAAAGCTATTCATTTAGAGAAACTTAATATAATCAAACCAAATCAGCATGGTCTTATGACAAATTTGTTAGGGTTCTTTGAGGATGTAGTAAGCTGAGTTCATTGAATGCTACAGGGTCCTGCCTGTAGATGTAGTGTATTTGGATTTTCGGAAGGCATTTGCAAGGTGCCACATAAAAGGTTGGTGCACGAGATAAGAGCACATAGTATTGGGGAAGTGTGTTAGCATAGATTGAAGATTGGTTATTGTATGAAAGACAGAGTTGGAGTACATGAGGTTTTTTCAGGCAACGTAGAAAGTTGTTTTTTGGTCTGGAGGCCTGTGACTAGTGGTGGTCCCCAGGGACAGGTGTTCGGCCCATTGCTTTTTGTCAATGCTATATCAATGATTTGGATGAGAATGTACAAGGCACTGTTAGTAAATTGCAGATGACACTAAATTAGGTGGTGTCGTAGACAATGAAGATGGTTATCAGGTTTTAACAGAGGGATCTTGATCAGCTGGGTAAATGGGCCAAGGAATGGTAAATAGAATTTAATTTGGATCAGTGCTAGGTGTTGCATTTTGTCAAAGTCTTGGACTTTCACAGTGAATGGTAGGGCCCTGGGGAGTGTTGTAGAATAGAGGGACCTAGGAGTACAAGTATGTGGTTCCCTGAAAGTGTCTTTGCAGGTAGACAGGGTAGTGAAGAAGGCTTTTGGCTTGCTGACCCTTCATCTGTCAGGGCATTGAGTACAGAAGTTGAAATGTTATGTTGCAGTTGTACAAGACATTGGTGAGGCCACATTTGGGATATTGTGTTCAGTATTAGTCACCCTGCTGTAGGAAAGATGCCATTAAGCTGGGAAGAGTACAGAGAAGATTTATGAGGATATTGCCAGGACTTGAGGGACTGATTTATGGGGAGAGGTAGAGCGGGTTGGGACTTTATTCATTGGAGCATAGGAGAAGGAGGGGTGATCTTATAGTGATGTATAAAATCATGAGGGGCCTAGATAGGGTGAATGCACAGTCTTTTTTTTCCCCCATGGTTGGAAAATCAAGAACTGGAGGACATAGGTTTAGGGTGAGAGGGGAGAGATTTAATAGGAACTTGAGGGCCAACTTCTTCCACCCAGAGGGTGATCCAGCAAGGAATGAACTGCCAGAGGAAGTGGTTGAGGCATGCACATTAACAACTTTTAAAAGGTACTTGGGCTGGTACATGGATAGGAAAGCTTTGGAGGGATATGGGCCAAACACGGGCAAATGGGAATCTTGGTCGGCACGAACTAGTTTAGCTGAAGGACCTGTCGCCATGCTGTATGACTCTACAATTCTAAGTGTGAGGTTATGCATTTTAGGAAGAGGAATCTAAAGACTGACTGTGACCTTATTGAAACATAAGATCCTGAGGGGGCATGACAGGGTAGATGTTGAGATGTTTCCACTAGTAGGTGAATCTCGAACAAGGGGACATAGTTACAAGAATAGGGGGCAGTCATTTAAATTTCTTGAAGACAGTGGTGAATCTTTGAATTCACAAACCCAATTATTGTGGAGTCTAGATCATGGGCTAAATATTTAAAAAGAAAACAGCTACATTTTTAAAAGATCAGGGAATTGCGGGCTGTGTTGTACTGGAACAGAAGAGGAGATGAGAACTGGGACAGATCAGGCATGAACATATTGAATGTTGGGGCAGCTTAAGGGGCCAAAGGGCCTTCTGCTCCTATCCTCTTATGTTCTAAAATCTGTCTGTCTGGCATCTGCAAAGTCCTAAACGCGCAGGATTATCAGAGTTTTAATGTACTTAAATAACTTCACACAAAAGTAATGTGATTGAATTATAAATGTCCTTATCCACTTATTGATTCATTATTAAGCTTTGGAAGGTTGATGAACAGTGATAATAACACTTCTAACAAAGCTTTATAATATTTCACATATGTTGCATGTATTAGTGCTAAACCAGCATGTTTCTTTGTCAGAGGTTCTCCTACATAAGAAGCTTTTTCAATACAATCTCACTCCATCTTGTCATTTTTTACTTTTAATAAAAAAGCTACTTTCAAGAAATGCCATTCGATGTAACTGATATGATCACTTCATCATAGACATCATTAGTTTAGAAGATAAGGTATCTTTATTAGTCATATGTACATCGAAACACACAGTGAAATGCACCTTTTGCGTAGAGTCTTCTGGGGGTAGCCCACAAGTGTCACCACGCTTCTGGCACCAACATAGCATGCCCACAACTTCCTAACCCGTACTTCTTTGGAATAGACAATAGGAGCAGAAGTAGACCATTCGGCCCTTCGAGTCTGCACCGCCATTTTGAGATCATGGCTGATCCTCAACAATCAATATCCTGTTCCTGCCTTGTCCCCATATCCCTTAATTCCCCTATCTATAAGAAACCTATCTAGCTCCTCCTTGAAAGTGCCCAGAGAATTGGCCTCCACTGCCCTCTGAGGCAGTGCATTCCACAAATTCACAACCCTCTGGGAGAAGAAGTTTTTCCTCACCTCTGTCCTAAATGGCCTAGCCCTTATTCTTAAATCATGCGCCCTGGTCCTGGACCTCCCCAACATCTGGAACATATTTCCTGTCTCTATCTTGTCCAATCCCTTAATAATCCTGTATGTTTCAATCAGATCCCCTCTCAATCTTCTCAATTCCAGCGTGTACAATCCCAGTCTCTCCAACATCTCGGCATAAGACAGTCCCGACATCCCCGGAATTAACCTTGTAAACCTATGCTGCACGCCCTCTATAGCCAGGATATCCTTCCTTAACCCTGGAGACTAAAACTGTACACAATACTCCAGGAGTGGTCTCACCAGGGCCCTGTACAAATGCAAAAGAATCTCTTTGCTTTTGTACTCAATTCCCCTTGTAATACAGGCCAACAGTCCATTAGCCTTCATCACTGCCTGCTGCACTTGCTCATTCACTTTCAGTGACTGATGAACAAGGACTCCTAGATCCCTTTGTATTTCCCCCTTACCTAACTCCACACCATTCAGATAATAATCCGCCTTCCTGTTCCTGCTCCCAAAGTGGATAACCTCACACTTATCCACATTAAACTTAATCTGCCAAGTATCTGCCCACTTACCCAACCTATCCAAATCACCTTGAATTCTCCTAACTTCCCCTACACATGTCGCACTGCCACCCAACTTTGTATCATCAGCAAACTTGCTAATGTTATTCACAATGCCTTCATCTAAATCATCAACATAGATCGTAAACAGCTGCGGTCCCAGCACCGAGCCCTGTGGCACCCCACTAGTCACGGCCTGCCATTCTGAAAAACATCCATTCACCCCTACCCTTTGTTTCCTATCCGCCAACCAGTTTTCTATCCATGTTAATACCTGCCCCCCAATTCCATGAGCCCTAATTTTACCCACCAATCTCCTGTGCGGCACTTTATCAAATGCCTTCTGAAAGTCGAGGTATACAACATCCACTGAATCTCCCTCGTCTATTTTCCCGGTTACATCCTCAAAAAAAACTCCAGTAGATCAGTCAAGCATGATTTGCCCTTGGTAAATCCATGTTGACTCGACCCAATCCTATCATTGCTATCCAAATATGCCGCTATTTCATCCTTAATAATGGACTCTAGTATCTTCCCCACCACAGATGTTAGGCTAACTGGACGATAGTTCCCTGTTTTCTCCCTCCCTCCTTTCTTAAAAAGTGGGACAACATTAGCCATTCTCCAATCCTCAGGAACTGACCCCGAATCTAAGGAACATCAGAAAATGATCACCAATGCATCCACAATTTCTAGAGCCACCTCCTTTAGTACCCTGGGATGCAGACCATCTGGACCTGGGGATTTGTCAGTCTTCAGCCCCATTAGTCTACCCATCACCATTTCTTTCCTAATGTCAATCCACTTCAGTTCCTCTGTCACCCCCTGCCTTTTGTCCATCCTTACTTCTGGGAGATTTCTTGTGTCTTCCCCCATGAAGACAGATCCAAAGTACTTATTAAATTTGACTGCCATCTCCCTGTTTCCCGTAATAATTTCACCCGATTCGGTCTTCAAGGGCCCAACATTGTTCCTAACTAACTTCTTTCCCTTCACATACCTAAAAAAGCTTTTGCTATCCTCCTTAATATTCCTGGCTAGCTTGCCTTCGTACCTCATTTTTTCTTCCTGAATTACCTTTTTAGTTAAATTCTGCTGCACCTTAAAAATTTCCCAATCTTCTATCTTCCCACTCAGCTTGGCTCTGCCATACTTCTTCCTTTTTAACATAATGCTATCTCTGACTTCCTTTGTCAGCCACGGTGGCCCCTTTCCCCTCTTTGAGTCTTTCCTTCTCTGGGGAATAAACTGATCCTGCACCTTGTGCATTATTCCCAAGAATACCTGCCATTGCTGTTCCACTGACAATTCTGCTAGGATGCCCGCCCAGTCAACTTTAGCCAGCTCCTCCCTCATGGCTCCATAGTCTCTTTTGTTCAACTGCAAAATTGACCCTTCTGATTTGCCCTTTTCACTCTCCAATTGCAGATAAAAACTTATCATGTTATGGTCACTACCTCCCAATGGCTCCTTTACTTCGAGTTCTCTTATCAAATCCTGCTCATTACACAGCACTAAATCCAGAACAGCCCTCTCCCTGGTCGGCTCTCGTACCAGCTGCTCCAAGAATGCATCCCAGAGGCACTCTATAAACGCCCTTTCCTGGGGTCCAGTACCAGCCTGATTTTCCCAGGGAGAAAACCAAATGTGGGAGAAAACCGGAGCACCCAGAGGAAACCCATGCAGACACGGGGAAAACGTGCAAACTCCTTACAGAGTGTGGCTGGAATTGAACCCGGGTCG
This sequence comes from Pristis pectinata, assembly GCF_009764475.1. Taxonomy (NCBI): domain Eukaryota; kingdom Metazoa; phylum Chordata; class Chondrichthyes; order Rhinopristiformes; family Pristidae; genus Pristis; species Pristis pectinata. The sequence continues at coordinate 19,837,109 of NC_067405.1, forward strand.
CTGGTGCTTTAATCGTGTTACGCTAACTGCTACACTACTGTGCCTGCCACAGAAACATAGTGTAAATGATCTTGGAGGTACAACAGCTGGAATCCTACTTTACAAGGAAAGAAAGAAGGAAATTATTTTTTCTTGTTGTTTCTGACCCATGTTTCAGCTCCCCAGTGCAGTGTTAATATAAACCCAATAAAGGGTCAAAGTTTGGTATAAATATAGCGAGGGCACTTGGATCTTTTTAGCTCTTTGTGGTTGGAATAGGAGATTAGATTTGATTGTCACATTCTTCCTCAGATTTTCAGTCTATGTTTCCCGAGGCGCCAGCTGCTGGATTTACAGTTCTTACTGTAACCCAAAGGAGTTCTAATGATATGACTATATGGAATGAAGCAGTTGAGGAGGAACGTGAGCAGCTACTGGAAAAAGTAAGTGGCTAATGCTTTCATGTATATCTAAAGGAAAATATGAAATATAACTGCAGAGAAAGAGTAAACATAATGATAATTGTAAACTCCCTCAGTATTCCTTTCTTCGTCATCGCGCAAACTACTTTGCGCTGCATGGTGTCATGCTTCCAACGACAATGATGCCCATGGCATAAAGGGGACAGTGGCAGCATTGGTACAGTGTAGACTAAATGTATAGAAAGAAACGTGTTGAGTTACTTTGTGGACGGGAAGATGTTCTGTTGGACTCGGGGAAAGTAACTTTGCTGGGTTGATCTACAGTAATTGGACATGTAGTGGATGCAGAGCACTATACTGAAATTCACTGATGAGACAAGTCTTTGAACTGTACTAAATATTGGGGGCAGTCATGAGTTAACAAGATATATGCAGGTTGATGGAATGGGGTTCAATGTACAAAAGTGAGAAACATGAGGAGAAACAATACATAAAATATAGTACAGCTTTAAAGGGGTAAATGAACAGAGAAACCTGGAGGCATATGTGTGCATATAATTGAAGGTGCAAGACAAGTTAATAACATATTTATTAAAGCCACATGGGATACTGGAGTATTGTGTCTAATTATGGCCACCATACTTTTGGAAGGATACAAATGCTTTGCAGAGTGTACAGAAATGTTTTATATTCATAGTTTGGGTGATAGAAGGATTGGAGTTGCATGAAGAAACTCAAGTATCCTCTTGGGTCAGAAGGAAGAGGCAATTGAGAGAAGTGTTTAAAAATGTGAAAGGTTAGAAAGGGAAATGAAGAGAAACTTCCCCATGACTAACAGATCAATAACTGGAAGATAGAAATTTAAGGTGATTGATTAAAAAACATAGTAGCAGCATGAAAAAATATTTTCTACAGATGAAATCTGGGCATCTTTGGTAAGGCGAGCATTTATTGCTCATCCTTAATTGATTTTGAAAAGATGGTGGTAAACCTCCACCTTGATCTGCTATAGTCTTTCCGGTGAAGGTGCTCCCACAGTGTTTTTAGCTAGGGAGTTCCCTGATTTAGACTGACCACTAATGAAGGAGATGATGAGTGACTTACTTGGGGTGGGGGGATGGCGGGTGGGATCCTGAATGTGCTTAACTTCATCCTTCTTGGTGGTAGAGGTTAAAGTTTTGGAGATGGTAGGAGAGTGGATGTGCATGGAAGAGAGAATAGGGTACAGGTAAATAAATGGAGGATGTTCTGAGAGCTGGCATAGACTCGATTGGCCAAATAGTTTCTTATGTCATAAGAAAATGAGCAATATGAGAAATGTAGGCCTAGCACATTCCAGATATTAGTCTAGTAAACCTTCTCTGAATTGCTTCCAATTCATTAACATCCTTTCTTAAATAGACTAAAACTGTCTGCAGTACTCCAGGTATGGTTCTGCCAAAGACCTATATAACTGAAACGTAACTTCCTTACTTCGATTTTGTGCTAACAATAAAGAATAACACTCTGGTTTTTCTAATTTATATGCTGCACTTGCATGCTATCTTACTTCAACCCAGATCCCTCTCCATTCTCTTACCATAGATTTTGTTTTCTGTCAAAATGGAAAATTTTACAGTATTCTTCATTCATTAGATTTTATCCACTCACTTAACCTATCCATAGCCTTTTGTAGCCTCCTTATGTCCTCTTCACAGTTTATTTTGCAGTTTCCTTTCTTTACTATTTTTGTGTCTTAAGCAAATTTAGTATCCGTATCATATTAGCCCATGCCTGAATGTTGTCCAAGCCCTGCTAAATGCAAATGCAGACTGCTTCATTTTCTAGGGATTTGCAAATGGAATTGAACATTGCACAATCAGCAGCAGACCTTTGACCTTATGATGGAAGTGATGTCATCAACAACGTAGCTAAAGATGGTTGATAGAACTCATCAAAGTAAACAGCTTAAATAAGAACCCCAAAATCTTACTGCAAAGTTCATTGGAAAAACAATTTCAGAAGAACTAAATTAGTTAAAAGTCAACAGATACTGGCAGTGATAGATGTTGGAAATATAGTAAAGCTCTTGATAATCTGGCAGCCCCCAGGCCTTTGGTAGTGCTGGACCAGCAGATTTTCTGGACTGTGGGATGTTACTCCTATTGCCCCACCATGCTTTTATTTGACTTCTTTTAATCTTTGTTACACAGTAGTGTAATAACTTTTCCAGTTAACTTGGAGAAAGCAGGAAACTGAGTCCCAGTGAGTTTAAGGGGACACAGGAGACTGAGCCCAGTGAGTTTGAGTTGGTATGTTTCAGCTTGTCCCAGCTCCAGCCACACCCTGGCTCCAGTTGCAAATCTATCCATGTTCCTGAACAGTCCTGTATTCCTGACCCAGACCTCTGCTCCAATGCACATTTGGCCCACCTCACGGGTCTGTGGTTAATGGGGACTTAATGTACTAATGAGTGAACCAAATGCCCAAACATCAGGATTTCCAGAGACTCAGATACTGGATTATTGGTCTTTTATTGTATTCTGACAAGCAGTACTTCATTATTGCTGTCAGCAGATTGCACCCTTGTTTTGGACAAATCTGTTCAATATGCATGGGTATTTGAAAAAATTAACAATTCTTATCACCAAAAAAAAATCCTGCACAGATTTTAGTTTTATCCTGAATGGGTGGAATCACATTATACTAAGCTCAATATATCAAATTACAAGGAACTGCCATTGGTATCCAGTAACAGGAACAGAGCATGTGTGGATTTCAAATGCATTCTCTGTGAAAAATGTGTCCAAATTTTTTTTTAATTTCAATTACCCAACATTCTTGGCACATTGTCATTCATTTTAAAAAGCTTCAGGGCAGAGCAGGATTACTTAATGGGATAAATTTAGCTACAAAATTTAGCCTGTCTCTCACCTGGTTAAAGTAAATCACTGATAGAGGTACTGTTGTAACAATATCTGGGGAACTGTCTTTTTATTCATTTTTCCTGAAGTCTAGAAAATATAATACTGCCATTTCTCTCAAATGAAGCAACTTATCCAGAGTTGCAAAAGGTGAAACTGCTTTCTGGTGCCAGCTGAGATGTTGGTACTGTGATTGTAGATTTTCACTCAGCCAAGTTAACAATAGTACTGAGCGTGAGGATAACTGAACATGGAAAATGTCCATGGCGTGCTCCTTTTAGTGACCCAGGTACCATTTCTATTTCTCCATCAAGTTCATAGACCAATGGAAATCCCCAACCAAATTCCAGAGGAGTGTTTCTAACCTTGCAGTGATCATTCTTTACGCCCAATGACCTTTTGGCTCTTGTGTAATTGTTTTGTAAAACAAAAGGGAAAAATACTCAGTTTTCTGAAATAACTTGTTGAATATGTCTTCTCTTGCAAATTAAACATTGGCTTGTTGTAGAATTAAATGATAAACCATAGACATCAATCCCTAAAATAAAATCTATATCACAATCAGTTTGATTAAATTGAATATTTACATTAAACTAATGAATCAACAAAGAAAATGGTGGCAGGATCGAAAGTGCTGGAAGTAATCTGGTCAGGCAACATTTCAAGAGAGAATCAGAGTTAATGTTTCAGGTTGATGACCCTTCATCAGAAATAGGATGTTTATCTTAAAAGTGATCCCACTGGTCACCCCATTATAGGAAGGATGTGGAGGCTTTGGAAAAGATACAGAGAGGTTTACCAGGATACTGCCTGGATTAAAGGATATGTGCAATGAGGAGAGGTTAGACAAATTTGGGTTGTTTTCTCTGAAGCAGCGGAAGCTGAGGGGAGACCTGATAGAAGTCTATAAGATTGTGAGAGGCATAAGTAGAATAGACAGCTGGTATCTTTTTCCCAGGATCAAAATGTCTAATGCTAGAGGGCATGTATTTAAGGTGAGGGGGGTAAGTTCAAAGGAGATGTACGGGGCAAGATTTTTATAAACACAGAGTGTGTTGGGTGCCTGGAATGTGCTGCCATGGGTGGTAGTGGAGGCAAATGTGATAGAGGCATTTAAGAGGCTCTTGGACAGGCACGTGAATATGCAGAGAATGGAGGGATATGGACATTTTGTAGGCGGAAGTGATTAGTTTAGATAGGCATTTAATTACCAGTTTAATTAGTTCAGCACAACATAATGGGTGGAAGGGCCAGTTTCTGCTGTACTGTTCTATGTTGTGTGTACTCTGCCTTGAAAGATGAATGCCCAAGTTTTTATTTCAGATTTCCAGCTTGTACAGCTCTTTATCTTTATGAAAGAAAATGAAAAGGATGTTTTAGTTTTACCACTTAGTGGCTATGCAGAGAGAGTAGCATTAGTTGTCAATTGTATTTCATTAGAAATATCAAGAATTCCATCATGAAGATAGTTGGATAAATATTTACAATTCTGCCATTAACTGAGGTGTTAACAACAAAACCAACAGTGACACAGGAATTTGTCAATGGGAACAGTTCTTATTGTTGTGGTTTTATAAAAGGTGTGCCTGTGTGGTGAATTATCAAAACATATAGTTTGAGATCAATTTCATAATGTTAAAACTAGGAACCACAATACCAGAAAATACTTCTGAAATGGCAGTCTGTTCAGAATTGACCAATATAACAAATTGCTAGTCTATTTCTTTGTCAGATCGTTTGAGGACCATTCAGGTTGGACTCTTTCTCCAGTGATCAAATAGATATAACAGTAACAAAACAGAAAATGCTGAAACATTCAGCAAGTCAGGCACCATCTGTGGAAGGAGAAATAGATTTAACATTTCGGGTTGAAGACCCTTCATCAGAACTGTGAAAGAGAGAAAATAAGTTAGTTTTAACTTGTCGACAGAGTTGGGAGAAAAGTGGATAAGACAAGGGGAATATTCCTGAGGGTGTGGCCTGGGTTGTTGGGGTGATCCTGACTTTTGCAAAAATGTCTGATTAATAGATTAATTAGGGCAGAAAACTAACGAGACATGTTAAAGCTCTGAAACATGAGCTGCCATTCTTCAAGCTTATGTTGGGCTTTGTTGGAACGTGATAAGAGGCCACAGAAACACAAAGATTGCATGAACATTGATTTCTCCAACTTTTAGTAACCACTCGCCGCTGTTTCCCCTACCCTACCCTACCCCACCTTTGTTTTCCCTTATCCCACCTTTGTTTTCCCTTATCCCACTGGCCTTAATTCCCCTTCTTTTTCCCCTCCCCCACCCTCTCAATCTACTCATCACCCAGACATTCCTCCCTCCAGTTCCCCTCCTCACTTCCCCTTTATTCCATGGTCCGCTGTCCTCTCCTACCAGATTCCATCTTCTTCAGCCCTTTGTCATTTCCACCTATCACCTCCCAGGTTCTTACATCATTCCCTCTCCGCCACCTGCGTATTTTCCCCCTCTCACCTGTATCCACCTACCAGCTGTCACTCCACCCCCTTCCCCCACCCTTTTATACTGGCTATCTCCCCTTTTTCTTTCCAGTCCTGAAGAAGGGTCTCTGCCCAAAATGTCAGCTGCCCATTTCCCTCCATAGATGCTACCTGACCGGCCGAGTTCCTACAGCATTTTGTGTGTTGCTGTGAACATAAAGATTTAGACCAGTTGAGTGAGTGGGTGGATACACACATCATATATTTAAAAGGTGATTGATTGGGAAATGTGGATGTAAAGGGGGAGCTGGATGTTTTTGTATACCAGTCATTGACGCAAACCTGAAAGTGCAGCAAGCAAGTATGTTGGCTGTCATTACAAAAAGTTTTAAATACAGGAGCAAGGATGTCTTTCTGTAATTATACAGTGCTTAAATGAAACCACATCTAGAGTATTCATAGAATCATATAGCATGGAAACAGGGCATACAGCTCAACTCATCCATGCCAACCAGTGGGCATCCTTCCATGTTCGCCCCATCACCCAGCACTTGGTCTGTATCCTCTATACCAAAGTAATTCAGGTGTTCATCTAGATGCTTCTAAAGTGCTGTCAGTGACCCAGCTTCAACCGTGCTCTTGGGCAATGCGTTCCAGATACATGTCATTCTCTGATGAAGAAGGTCTGCCTTCATATCCCCTCTAAATCTCTTCCCCCTTACCCTAAACCTATGTCCTCCAGTTTTATCTACCTCTCATATGGGGAAAAGTATCCTGCAGACTGCCCATACCCCTCATAATTTTATATACCCCTCATAATTTTATATACCCCTCATAATTTTATATACCCCTCATAATTTTATATACCTCAATCATGTCCCCTCTTAGCCTCCTCCACTCCAGAGAGAAAAGATCCAGCTTCTCCGGTCTCACAACTGACCTGCTTTATCCCAGGCAGCATTCTGGTGAATCTGCTCTGCACCTCATCCAGCACTATCGCATCCTTCCTATACCTTGGTGACTAGAACTGCACACAGTACTTCAGCTGAGGTCTGACATTTATCAATGTCTACCTGCGTTGCCACCTTCAAGGAGCTATGGACATGTACTCCGAGGTCCCTCTGTTCCTCAATACTCCCTAACACCCTACTATTCAAGTGTATTTCCTAGCCTCATTAGTGCTCCCAATGTGCATCACCTCATATTTGTCTGTGTTAAGCTCTATCTGTCATTTTCGATCCCATGTCATCAAAACAACATCTCCCTGAAGCCTAAGACTATCTTCCACACTACCATCAGCTCTGCCAATGTCTATGTCATCTGCATACTTAGTGATCTTGCCTCCCACATCCACATCCAAGTCCTTCACATGTACTACAAATGGCAGTGATCCTTAAGGGACGCCACTAGTCACAGGCATCCAATGTCTAAAACAACCTTCTACCATTACACTTTTTCCTATTGCTAAGTCAGTTTTGGATTCAATTTGGCAACTTGTTCTGGATCCCATGGGTCCTAACCTTCCGAACCAGTCTTCCACGTGGGATCTTGTGAAAGGTTTGCCAAAGAGTATTCTGTGCAGTTTTGTTTTCCATGACAAAGAAAGACTTTGCCATTGAGGGAGTGCAGCAAAGGTTCACTAAATTGATTCCTGAGATAGCAGGACTGTTTTTGAGGAGAGATTGCGTCGATAAGGCCATTATTCACTAGGATTTAGAAGAAAGAAGAAGAAGATCTCACTGAAGCATGCAAAATTCTGACAGGGTTAGACCAACTGAATATGGGGTGGATGTTTTCCCTCGCTGGCGGTTCAAGAACAAGGAGTCACACTCAGGAGATAGAGTAGGACATTTAGGACTGAGATGAGGAGAAATGGTGAAGCTGTGGAGTTCTTTACCACAGAAGAGGATGGAGGCCAAGTCGCTAAATTAAGGAAGAGGTACATGGATGTCTCAAGACATTAAAAAAAACATCAAAGGATATGGAGAGAGGACAGGACTGTGCTATTGTGGTAGATGTTCATATTGAATGGCAAAGCAGGTTTAACAGATCAAATGGCTTGCTCTCATCTACTGTGTTTTCCTGCTGATTCTACACTGCCTTAAATATAGAAAGTACAGTGCATTTGTCTGTATTTCCTTTTGAAGTTGCTGAACTGTGTAGAAATAGGTGGTTTTGAAAAGGTGGTGTGACATGCTTTTTATAGAATTTGACTTATTTGTTTGAACTGTGTAGAAATAGGTGGTTTTGAAAAGGTTGTTGTGACATGCCATTAATAGAATTTGACTTATTTGCTTGAAAATAGATGTGCTGTACGTTGGCAAAAGAGCACTGAGTAGATGTCCTTGAGGTGATTTTTTTTTTAATTAATTTTTGAGGTCCTTTACCAATTTCTTCCTCCCAAATACCCTTGGGAAGGCGGCAATAGGCCCCTTTCTTAAACTGCTCGAGCCTCTGTAGTCTGCCACTGCACAAATGCTGTTGGCAGTCCAGAATTACAAGTCAGAAACTTAAAAAGGCTGGTAAATAAATGTCCAAGTCAGAATGATGTGTGACCTGACTACAGGTTATCTATGTCGATTCCCTTAGGAGCAAGAAAAATGGTCAAAGATTTTTAAAAATCTAATATTACCTGTTAAAGTTATATGGCGGTCAGTACTTTCTCTGTATTATGCTTTATCTCAAAATCTGTTCAATGGACAGTTTGCAGGTGACGTTGCATAGTTAAATTACCTTAGTAGGTTTCTTTTTTAAATAGCCATGAAGTTTGGAGCTAAGAAACACTGAACTCTTGGTCAGCTCAGTATTCAATGTGGCCATCGATTAATGACCCTGTTCTGCTATGCAGTTGCAAAAGGCTTAGGAAATGTATTTTTAATGAAATGTGCTTTTAAGATGAGTTGATGCTAATATTTTGTGTTGTCTCGTATCAAGAGATACCACAGAATCAAATAAATAGGGAAAAAAAAGCACTGAAGGTTTTTTTATCTTCCACAAATGTTATGTTTCTATAGGAAGTGTAGATCCACTGCAATGGCTGTACAAGTGTTGAAGCATTGCTTCTATTTCTATTTAAAAATACAAGCAAAGATAAAGAAATTTAAAGCCAGGAAAATGTATGACTTTGAAGTGTGAAGTATGCAGTGAGATCTGATATGATCTGAGCCAAGAGAGAATAACAACCACTATAAAAGCCATGTGTTGGAGAAGTAAGCACTGGAATATTTGAAATGAGGCAATAAAAACAAACTATTGAAGGTTGCGACACCAAAGAAAAAATGGAGGGTGGGGAATACTAGGGCAAATAATAAAAATTGGCAGCAGGTTGGCCTGGTAAAGGGCATTTTAAAGATGCTAGAGTACTCTAAAGAAAAAGTTACATAGAAATGCACTTCAATCAATACCATACAGATAGCTTATCTTCATAGAAACCAGCATGGCAACTACAAATTGAAGCTGAGAAACATTTGCTCCATAATTCCAGAGCAGGACAAAGGCTGTTGTGTTTTTATAAAAGACTAACACAGAGCTAAGTTGTTTAACTGGAAATGTCTTATTATAATGCCGTAGGTGCTGATTAATGTAATAGGGTTGTGGGCTGTATTACGATGGCAATTCCATAAGGAACCTTGACTGACAGGGCATCAATTTTAATACTGAGTTGATTGCATTTTAGACAATACTTAACCCCATGTCCTGCACACCTGAGGCCATGTAATCTTGAGGGCAAACAGTGTCAAAGGCTGGGTGTAATTGGACCAGTTCAAAGAGATGGAATTTAGTCATCATTTTGAGGTCAGGTATTTTGTCCTTTTTGGTATATTTTGTATGTTTTATTTCCCTGTTAAGTAGCAAAACAATGCATTTTTGAAACATACAAATGGAGTTTGTTGAAGCAGAGATTTCTGTATAGTAGCACTGAGAGATTTAAAATGGGCAAATTTTTGGGAGTGGAGGAAAGATGCATCATTTTACATAGGTGCTGCAAGGCAAGGCCCCATTAGCTGATCACTAGTGGTTTGGAGAAGGCATTGTCTTTCTCCTCAGACAGTTGAAGTAGTCATGCTGATGATCCCATAAACACACTAGGTAGAGAATTCAGGATTTTGAGCTGATGGTTAAGGAATTGTGTGATTTTTTTTCAAAATCAAGATGACTTCCTGCTGATGGTCTTCCCCTCACTTGTCCTTCTTGGGGAACACCAGTAGGTGGTGCTGGAAGAGAAAGTTTGAGTATTGCTGATAAAGGGGTGATGTTGGGTGCAGTGACAAAAGGACTCCTTGAATGAACCAGATGCCAGTAATTTTTGTAGGTAGATTTTTTGTCTTAATTTTATGTGATTTCGATGTCATTGGCACCACCACCATTTATCGCCAATCTTTAATTACCTTCAAGAAAGTGGCAGCTATCATCTTGAACCACAGCAACGCTTTTGGTGAAGAAACACCCTTGGCAATCTTAGGTGGGGAGTTCCTGGATTTAGACCCAGGAACAATGAAGGAACAGCAATGGGTTTTCAGGTCAGGATGGTGCTTTGGAGGAGAACCTATATTTGTCTTTGTACCAATATGGAAGTTCTGATGGAACATTACTTGTGCTGACAACATTGCAGATCATTTATAGCCAAAGTAAATGCAGCCAAAACAGTCAAGGCAGTTTCACTTTTTAATTCCTACTCCTTTTTTTTAATAGCTTTGAATGGTTTTTAATTATAGTACCTATTAACAAAAATTCCAGTTTCTATCTTATCTTCAGGTTTGAACTAAAGAAAATGAGGCATAATAAAGCTGAAAATGTAATTTCATTACATTGGACACATTTGAGAACTTCTTAAATCAGACCAATTATGTTTCAATAAGAGACATTCTATAATACATTACTGATAAAATACATGAGAGTGACAAAGGGTATTAAATTATTGGTAGTTTTATAATGTGGGGTGCTGTTCATGAGGGCAATCACAGCACAGTATCTGTGTATTCTGTCTTTGGCTCTAATGAGTCCTTTTCATGGTGGAAATGAGAGCCGAGATTAGTTGCATGGGTTTAAATGCAGCATTAATTCTCCTTTAATTTGTTCCACTATTTTCACCTATCCTACCTCAAATCTCCTCAGATGGCAAGTTGACTAAATGGTGACTCAGTGCAACTAGATATTCCAGTTCTCTCAAAAATATGAACACTAAGGTCCTTGGTTGCCCCCTATCATAGATTACAATCAGTGACAGTCAATCTTGAGTACAAATTTTATCAGATCTAAATCTAGCTAAAGATATTTTCAGCATTGAATTAATGTTCTCCAGTGGACAATAATTGAAAATAGTGTTATTAGTCAGATTTTTTTGTTTTTATTTGTATGTCATTTGCATTGAGCACTTTATCAATATTTACTTGGTGAGAAACCTTGCCGATTCAAACTGTTCTGCTTTTTCAATGTGGCAGTTAATGCTATCTAGGATTTGGAAGGTAAGTGCCAGCCATTTTTGCTATTAAGTAATTGTAAATTCATTAAATTAACTTTTTGGGCTTTAATTCTGTTATACTCTTGTCTTAATTTGATCTTTTGAGACCATGGAGATCTATTGTCCATTTGAGTTTCAACTTCATCTTTCATTTATTAAATTAAAATTGAATATGGTTTGATTTCAAGCTAAGCAAGGGTTTATTTTTCAGTTCATTAATGGTGCTAAGGAAATCTGCTATGCACTGCGCTCAGAAGGTTACTGGGCTGACTTTATTGATCCATCTTCAGGACTCGCTGTAAGTATCCTCTGCAATTATTGTTTAATTTCTCATTTATAGAGTTGTTTAAATGAAAGAAGAAAATACTGGAGATGCTCGTGTTGAAAAATGAAACTTGAAATTGGCAGAAGAGAGGGAAAAAGTGTTGAATTCAATATTACCAGTTCTGATTTGCAGAGAGAGGGGAACAAGGGGACAGACAGAACAAAAGGGAAGGTTTTTAAAAGGAGACCAGAAGAGAATGAATGAAACAAGTTGTGGTGCTGACTAAAAAACGAGTGGTAAAGGCTAATGAATAACGAAAGGTGTATCTGGGGAGGTGTAGATAGGAGATGATGAATGAAATCTGAAATCGCTAAACCAGAGGAGAAAACTGAATGCTAAGAATGTGAGATACTGGGCTGAAATGGCTGGTTATCTGAAATTGTTGAACTTTGGAAGGCTTCAGTGTGCTATAACATTAAATTCAACACTTTTTTTCTCTCTCCTTATGGTGATTTTGGGTTTTATTCTTCATCATCATCCAGTTATACCTCCCCCAGATTCATCTTCTATTATCCACTGGCCTTTACAACTCTCTTTCAGTTGGGCACCACTAATCCTCATTTCCAACCTAGCACAGACTTTTCCTTTTGTTCTCTCTTCTCCCATTTCCCTCTCCCTCCCACCCCCTCTTCCTTTGTGATTTTAAAATTTGTTTTCCCAGTTCTGATGAAAGGTTATTAACCTGAATTGTTGACTTTGTCTATGTACAGAATTTTGCCAGATCTGCTGGGTATTTGCAGTATTTTCTCTTTTTATTTTATTATGCCCAAGTAACACGTGACCTATATTGAAATCTTAATATATCATACCTTTAAAATGTAGGAATTCATCCAAACAATGTCCAAACAAGGGCGTTTCAATTGCACAGCTAGTGACTGCATGGGTTTCCTCTGGGTGCTCCAGTTTCCCTCCATATCCCAAACACGTGCCGGTTTGTAGGTTAAATGGTTACTGTAAATTGCCACTAATGTGTAGGTCACTGGTAGAACCTGAAGGGAATTGATGAAAGTGTGGGGACAGTGACAAATGGAATTAATGTAGGATTAGTGTAAATGGGTGGCTGATGGTCCGTGCAGACTCGAGGGGCCAAAGGGCCTATTTCCGTGCTGTATTGACTCTGAGTCTAATCTTACCCTCCAAGGCAAAGAAGATTAACTGGATGGATTTCTGGAATGACAGGACTGAAGTATGAGGAAAATTTGGATCGATTAGGCCAATATTAACTGAAGTTTAAAAGAATAAGAGTTCTTTGCAGAAACCTATAAAGTTCTGTTAGGACTGGATAGGCTAGATGCAGAAAGGACATTCCTGATTGAAGGAGAGTCCAAAGCTAAGGGTGACAGCCTCAGGATATGCTATTTAGTACCAAAATCAGGAGAAATTTCTTCACCCACAGGGTGGTGAATGTGGAATTCTCAACCACACAAGGCAGTGGAGGCCGAGTTAAAGAAGGAGGTCAATATTTTAATGCTAGAAGGATTCAGGGATATGTGGAGAAGGTGGCAACTGAAATGGATAATTGTGTTGAATGGTGCAGAATATTAAAGGATGAAATGACATACTCCTGCTCCTATTTTCTATGTTTCTGAACTCTAGCTAGATGTGACTAGCACAGTTGTGAAGTGGTTGTGTCCATTGAGGATATTCCAGTGTAGTGGTTAATTTGCTGGTTTAGCAGGCAGATTTCTGGGCCGTTGATTAGAGATGCAAGTCCAGATCCCATCACTGGAGCTGGGAGCATTAGAATTCAAATAATTATGCAAACTGAAGATGCACCAACTCTTAATTATCTGCTCAGTTCAGAGGTAATTGGGAAAGGACAGTAAATGCCGACATTGCCAATAACATCCATATTTTGTTAACAAGTTAAAGCATACTAGAAGGCCTGATGAACAAGATTTGCTTAACCCAGCGAATTCAAATTAACATCTCTGTACTTGAAGTACATCCTTTATAGATGCTTGGTTTCCACTGGCACACTGTTCAATCAACCAGTGGGTACTTTTGGATTATTGACACATTGCAATTTTGTGATGAAGTATTACAGTACTTTCTGGTAACCTGTAACTAAGAGTTCAAACCAGTACAGAGAGTACAGCACTACACTGTGGAGGTGTCTTCCTTTGGATGAGAGTATATTATGATGAAACAACTGCACCTTCATATGTAAATAAAATTTGCATAACTCTTTTTGAAAAAGGGGATGGAGTTCAGCCAGTGGCTTGGCCAATGTTTATTGCTAAAAATTAGGGTGCTATGCTAATGTTGTTTGTGAATCCTTGATTTGTGCAAATTGATTGACTAGTTTTCCATCATTTGCAACAATATTTTAGCTGTAAAATTCTTTGGAACATCCTGTGGTTGTAACATAGAAATACAACTTTCTTTGTAAAGATTGAGAGTTAGTCTCTAGTTTAAGCACTGTTAAATTTCTTGACGTTCAGTATTTTAAATCGGAAGTATTCTGAAGGATTGATGTGCATTATATTTTGTAAAGCACAAATGGTCCTGATCTTAATAAATTCACCAAGTTTCACTCAATTTCTTACTTGGCATGTGTACTATCTAAATGTCACTGCCACTTAACACATTGCTTGTGGAAATGTTGGCTCTTGTTTCCTGGTGCTTGATGCTACTAATAGTCAGGCTATTAGAACTATTTAATGCGCTCCCTCAGAATAATGCAGTTTCACTTTTATGGTCACGATCAGGTTATTCTATCAAAAGTTCAGATATACCAGATTTACACCAATAGTTTGAATATTTAGGAAACCTTTTGAAGAATGTACTGTAATTGCATATTGGGGAACAATTGTTTATTGAGGATTATTTGGCAGTAAATGTTTTGTTCAATAAATGTACAAATAAACAATCAATATTTGTCTTTTATTTCTTCCAGTATTTTGGACCGTACACAAATAATACACTATTTGAAACGGATGAGCGCTATCGACATCTGGGTTTTCGCATTGATGACCTTGGCTGTTGTAAAGTTATTCATCATGTGCTCTGGGGGACACATGTATTTGTTGGAAGCCTTTTCACAAACGCACCCACAGATTGCCTTGTTATGAAAAAATTACAAGGGAACAAATAGCCTTGATGTCAGACTCTGTTTACTACTGACAAAAAAAAATCAAAAGCCAAGTTTAAAAACTATTTTAATAATGCATTTTTGAGTGCTCATGCACTTTAACAGGAAAACTATGAGATGTTAAATATATCAGTGATATTTATTTTTAGTTTACATTTAATGACATTGTATAAGACTGTGATCATGAGAAATGTCTCTGGGATATGCACATTTGCATTCTATATAAAGAAAATATCACTAAAGGAGCCAGTCTCAGCAGTGTTCCAAATGTATTTTAAAAACTGTTTGTTTATTGATGCCTTGTGTTCTGTGGTTTGATCCAATTCCATTGTGGCAGTTTATTAAATTTCTGTCAGCCAACATCTTACATTTCCCAAAACTTCACAGTGTGGGTGCTATTGAGTTTTCACAAAACTTTTGTCTGACTTTTCACTATTACCTGTTGTGACTTAATTTATTCCAAAATGCTTTAAAGCCTGTGAAGTTTTTTATCTACATCACAAAAATCCATCAACAAACAATAATCAAGATTGTATAATTCATTCTTGGTTAATTGTAGAATAAATACTGTACAGGAATGCTTCATTGATGTTTGGAAGTGTTTAGTTTTTTTTTCCTGAGGGGTTAGATGCAGCTTTCCTTTGACATCACCTCTGACTGATAGCAAGTACCAACACTGTGCATTGTCATAGGATCATACAGCATGGAGAAAGGCCATTTGGCCTATCACAGCTATGCTGACCTGTGGGCAACCATCCATATTAATCCCATCTTCTAGCACTTGGCTCGTAGCCTTCTATGCCAAATGATTCAAGTGCTCGTCAAGACACTTAAATGCTGTCAGCGATTCTGCTTCTCCCACTCTGTCAGCAGAGTATTCCAGGTACTCACTACCCTCCAGGTGAAAGAGGTCCCCCTCAGATCCCCTCTAAATCTTATGTCCCTTAACTTAAATCTATGTTGTCTAGTTTTTTTTTCTACCTCTGATATGGGGAAAGGTTTGCTACTGTCTGCTCTGTCTATAAACCCTCATAATTTTATATACCTCAGTCATGTCCCTCTTAACCTCCTCTGCTCCAGGGAAAACACAGTCTCTCCTTATAACTGAAACTTTCTATCCCAGGCAATATCATGACAAATCTCCTCTACACCCTCTCCAGCACATCATATGTTTCCCACATACTTGGTGCTGTAGATTATGGCTTCATGGCTGTCAAGCAAATTAACCATCTCATGTAGAATGGCATAAAACACAAAAACATTTGCAGGTTTGCTTGTGAAAAGTTTAAATGCAAAGTAAATGAAGAATTTTGGACACAATGCACTGACTTCAGTGTGATCGACAGTAGTACAGCTCTCTCACTGGGAGGCTGCAGCATAGAACATCAAGCACCAGGAAAATGTGTTAAGTGGCAGTAACATTGAGATAGTACAAATGTTAAGACATTGAGTGAAACTCAGTGAACTTAAGATCAAAGCCATTTTTGCTTTACAAAATATAATTTTGCCAACAATAGATTGGAGACTATCAAACATTATAGCATTAATTATTATTAACAATGCTGTTTAATTGGATTCCTTTTATGACAAGGAAGCATTTCAAAATTTGTTTAAATAAATTGTCAAAAGTACCTTTTTCTTTGGGAAAGAAACATACATGGAATACCTCCATAGAGGCAAAAAAGTTTCTCTCAGACACTGAACTTTTCAGGGCTTTCCATGTGAAAAATACCCAAGGTACAAACATGCTTCCCTTTATAATGTTTAGTTCAATCTTGACAAATTAATTTTGCCTAGCTATCAACAAGGGTGACTTGGAAATAAAAACAAAATACTGGAACAAGTCAGGTAGCATCTGTGGAGAGTGAAAAACTGTGTTAATGCACTGCATCAGAAGTGGTATATTTGAGTTGTTCAGTATTTCTAGTCACATCCTGAAATCCATGCTTAATGCTATCCATTGACACTTGCTTGTTCTTGATTCCTCTCCACAACTATCTTAAAGCTGTCCTGGTCTGCTGTTCCACTTCATTCTTTTTGAAGTAGAATGATAGCAAAAGTGAACAGTTCTTAAATTCTAATCCTCCACTAGATCATTCTTCCTCCTTTATTTTCCTGTGACTCACATCTCAGGCTCCAGAAATGCTGGAAGAACTCAGGCAGTTGGGCAGCATCTGTGGAAAGAGGAACCAATCAACATTCCAATTGACCTTTCCTTAGCACCACTTTTCATTTAAAAAAACATTTTGTCTCTTTTATATTATTGTGTTTATTAGGCAGCCATATTCACACAAAAAAATGAAATACAAAAGTACACCCTCCACAGACCTCTCCATTTTAAAAGGTTGATCTGATGGCTTATTTAATCACTGAATTCCATTTATTAATGATGAAATTAATGTGTCCATCTGTGACTATGATGTGGAATCGATATTTATCAGTGTTTACTGACAAAAATCACATCCTGACATGCCAATGTACATGCAGTGTTGGCCTTCATTTCCTTTGTGCTAATGTGATACTCTTAATTTTTTCTGAAAAAACAAATTCTCTATTTAATTCACAATAATTAAAACGAGTTCTGACCACCCTTACATTGGGCTGGGGATAGAGCTGGGAAGTGTTAGTTTAATATTATAAAAAGAATGATAAAAATCCAGAACAAAATTTAAAAAATCCTAAAATATTGTGGATTAGTGTGCTGGGCCTTCACCTCTAGGGTACAGATTTACTTCAAACCTAGGGTTATAGAATTAAAGTCTCTTCTGTTTGTTGATTATAAAGATTCTTTGTGAAACAAGTTTCAACAGTTGCAGCTTGGTCCTCACTGGTATGTAGGTCTACCTCACAGAAATGCCCTGTGCATTCATTCAATGTAGTCTTAAATCCTGACACCTGGAAAGCAACATACCATTCTCTGTCAAGTTTTCAAGCATAATCCAAGCTTGTCACTTTAATTCTCCATCTCATTCTGCTCTGACCTCTGGGTCTCAAACCTCCTACACTGTAAGTGCTATCTAAAAGGAACTTAAACAGCACCTGATTTTTTGACTAGGCATGTTACAGACTTGTGGGCCCAATAATTTCAGAGTATGGTCACTATCCCAATTACTTCACACCACATCTGCCAACAATGATTCTGCTGCTTCCATTTATACCAACTCCAACCACATCAAGTCTATACCAACTCCTAGGATAGCAATCCTGTCAGTCTCATTCCCTTGCTCTTCCTCTGAAGTGCCAGTCCTATGCCCTATTGAATACATTGATTGATTCTGTTCCATCAGCCCCACAGCAAGTGAATTCCAGATTTTTAAATTCTGGAGATTTAGAAAAGATTTTCACACCCTTCTTGCATGTTTGCCCTAAACTTTCAATCTTCTTCCATTGGTGTTTAAGTGATCCATTGATGGGAATAGATTCCATTTACTCAACCTCTCCAAATCTGTCTTGATCTTGCACACCACCATCAAATCTTCCTCAACCTTCTCTCAGCGTGGTGAATCTTTGGATTTCTTATCCCAGAAAGCTGTAGAGGCTCAGCCATTGTTTGCTTTCAAAACTGAAATTGATAGATTTTGTGAAGTTGCAGGAATTAAGAGATATGGGGATGGAGCAGGAAAATGATAGAAGATCAACCATGATCTTGTTCAATAGCAGAGCAGGCTCAAGGGGCCAAATGATCTTTCTTGCTCCTGTTGCTTATAAGACGACCACTATCATCCCAGCACCAAAGAAAAAACAAGGTAACATGCCTCAATGACTACTGACCAGTGGCTCTGACATCCACATCATGAAGTGCTTTGAGAGGTTGGTCATGGCACACATCAACTCCAGCCTAGCAGACAACCTGGACCCATTGCAATTCGCCTATTGGCGAAACAGGTCTACAGCAGATGCCATCTCCCTGGCCCTACACTCAGCTCTGGAGCATCTGGACAGTAAAGACACATACATTAGACTATTGTTTATTGACTACAGCTCTGCCTTCAATACAATAATTCCAAGCCAGCTTGTCACCAAACTCCGAGACCTAGGACTCAATACCTCCCTCTGTAACTGGATCCTTGACTTTCTAACAAACAGACCATAATCAGCGAGGATAGGCAACAATACCTCCGGCATGATTATTCTCAACACTGGTGCCCCACAAGGCTGCGTCCTCAGCCCTCTACATACACTCACGACTGTGTGGCCAGATTCTGTCTACAAGTTTGCAGATGATACCACAGTTGTAAGCCGTATCTCAAGCAGCGATGAGTCAGAGTACAGGAAGGAGATAGAGAACTTAGTAGAATGGTGTCATGACAACAACCCTTCCCTCAATGTCAACAAAACTAAAGAGCTGGTCATTGACTTCAGGAAAGGGGGCAGTGTACACAGACCTGTTTACATCAATGGTGCTGAGGTCGAGAGGGTTGACAGCTTCAAGTTCCTGGGAGTGAACATCACCAACAGCCTCTCTGGTCAAATCATGTAGATGCCACAGCCAAGAAAGCTCACCAGTATCTCTACTTCCTCAGAAGGCTAAAGAAATTTGGTTTGTCCCCTTTGACTCTCACCAACCTTTACTGATGCACCATAGAAAATATCCTATCTGGATATATCACAACTTGGTACGGCAACTGCTCTGCCCAAGACCACAAGAAGCTGCAGAGAGTTGTGGACACAGCCCAGTGCATCACAGACACCAGCCTCCACTCCTTGGACTGTCTTTACCTCTTGTCTTGGTGAAGCAGCCAGCATAATCATAGACCCCACCCACCCAGGACATTCTTCTCTCCTCTTCCATTGGGTAGAAGATACAGGAGCCTGAGGGCACGTACCACCAGACTTAAAGACAGCTTCTACCCCACTGTGATAAGACTATTGAATAGTTCCCTTATACAATGAGATGGACTATGACCTCACAATCTACCTTGTTGCAACCTTGCACCTTATTGCACTGCACTTTCTCTGTAGCTGTGACACTTTGTACAGTTATTGTTTTTACCTGTACTACATCAATGCACTCTGTACTAACTCAATGTAACTGCACTGTGTAATGAATTGACCTGTACGATTGGTTTGTAAGACAAGCTTTTCACTGTACTCGGTACAAGTGACAATAATAAACCAATACCTTGTTTTTATGTAAGGGAAACAATCCTAGGTCCTCCAATCTAATCCCTCAAAGTTGGAACCATTCCAGTAAATATTTTGGAGTTAGAGCGTTGTACAACATAGAAACAGGCTTATCGGCCCACCACATCCATGCTGACCTTTATGCCCATCTACACTAATCCCATTTGCCCAGTATCCATCTATTCCTTGGCTTTTCAAGTAACTGTCTAAATGATTCTTAAACAATGATTGTACCTGATTCCACCACCTCTGGCAGCAAGTTCCAGATATCAACCACTCTGTTAAAAAACTTTCCCATCAAATCGCCTTTAAAACTCCTTCCTCTCAGCTTAAACCTATGCCCTATTGTTTTTGATATCCCTACCAGTGGAAAAGGATTAATAACTATATCCTACCTTTGCCTCATTATTTTATACACCTCTGTCAGGTCACCCCTCAGCCACCTTTGCTCCTGGGAAAACAACCCCTATTTATCCATTCTCTCCCCACAATGAAAGTTCTTCAACTCAGGCAACATCCTGGTGAATCTCCTATTCATTGTTTCCAGCACAATCACATCCTTCCTGTAGTGTAGCAACCAGAACTGTTTAACCAGTGTTTTGTTAAGTTGCAACATAATGTCCCAACTGTTACATTCTATGCCCTGATTTAGTAAGGCATATCATGCTTGCTTCATCACCCTATTGACCTGTGTTGCCACTTTCAGGAACTAGTGACTTGAACCCAATGGTCCCTCTGTTCATCAACATTCTGCAGGGCCTTACCATTTACTCTTCACATCCTACCCATTTGAATTCCCAAAATGCATTACCTTGCACCTGTCAGGATTAAATTCCATCTGCCAATGCTCCACCCAACTTTCCATCTGATCTATATCCTGCTGTAGCCTTTACAACCATCCTTGCTATCCAAGGATGGTTGTATAAGGTTACCACACCACCACCTTTTGAGTCATGCACAAACCTACTAATCTTACCGCCAACATTCACATCCAAGTTGTTTATATCACAAACATCAAGGGTCCCAACACTACCCTCTGCCTCCTATCACCAACCAATTTTTGGATCCAATTAGCCAGGTCTCCTTGGATCCTGTGTCCCTTATCAATCTGGACTAGCCTACCATGCAGGACCTTATCAATGCCTTAAGGTCCATATAGACAACATCTACCACCCTGCCTTCATCAGTTTTCTATATCATCTCTGGGATCTTCACATTGTTCTTTAAGTTTGGTAACCAGAATTAGGTGAAATATTTCAGCACATTTTGTACAGATTCCACATAATTTTCAAGTACTTCATGTCTGTATTTATGATCCCAGGAGTTACATGCATTACTAATATTTTTTTACATACTCTACCACTTCCAAGGACATCTCCAAAAGCAAAAAAAAGCTCCAGATGGTAGAAATCTGAACTCAAAACCAAAAATGCTGGGCAAGTCAGACATCATCTGATGAGAGAGAAACAGCATTAACTTTTCAGGTCACTGACCTTTCATCAAAACCAGGAAAATTTAGAAAACAGGCAGATTTAAATTTGCAGAGAAGATGGGGAGATGGAGAGAAAAATTGGAAGCTGAGAGAGCTTGCTATGCTCAAATTAAACTAGTTTATTCCATTGCAGCAGTACTTCAAAAGTAGTTCATTGGCTATAAAGTGTTTTGGAATATCCTGAGATCACAAAAATCACTATGTCTAAGTACTTTCTTAATTCAATTATAGTTTATTCATATGAATGTGTTGGAATCTTTGATTTTCCATTACATCTAGGGAAGTTCTTGGGTCTCACTTTGAATCCTGTAGTGGAACACCCAAGTACTAATGAGGTGAAGTGACTCCATCTTCTAACCCTCCTTTATATAAAGATTTAGTGAAAGTGTTAGAGGTGGATTTGGTGAGTGTTAGAGAAGAAGCAAATTAAAATCTTATAGCTATTTGATAAATATGGTGTTCAGATATATCACAAGTTTTGTTAGGTTTCTTTTATGCCAAAAAATTTACTTTAGTGTAGTCATTTTCACAGATATTTCAAGTTGGATTGCCCCAATAACAGCTTCAAGCCTTTTACAAACTAATGTAGGATATGGCAAAAAGTTCACTTGTGTAGAAGCAACCATAGGATTACACTTAAATGCCCCATTTGGGGCTGGGGCAGCTTCAAAACACAAGATATGTAAAATTCAAGGTATTCCTTGGATATTTTTCAGATTTTACCAGCATTTCAGAATAAAGCAGATTGATGTTAAATTTACAATGTGGGAGGAAGTTGGTATGTGCATGGGTGGTGGCATTGATGTTATCTTTCCATTTTGTTGAAAAATGATCACTAAAAATCATTTAATTTAATAGATTACTGCAAACCACTAGGCGTCACTAGAATACTTGCTAACATTTCAGCCATTTTAGCATTACAGCTCACAACCATCTCTTATCACTTTAATCTACTAAAAGACTGGCACCACCCTGAATAAGATGCAAGGTCACAGAGGTTCTTAATTTTATTTAAGTGAACAGTTGTTAATATTAGGAACAGAAAAATCCTCACCAAGATATTTGAGCAGATTTACACTATTTCAAAAGGTATAATTGTACCCAGGAGGTTACATTTTATTGGGACACGAGAATACAGAAGCTGTAATCTATGTAAACTGTTTTTTGCATTACATTTTATTGCTTTGTTTAAAAATAAACAGTCTAGAGTTTCATTATTTAAGTTTCCATTATTCCTTTTGTTGAAAGTGCAGTAACACTGATAATCCAGATTCCAATTGTTCAGAAATCCTGATTATTTGATGTCTGGCCCACTCATTAGTTCAGAGAGTCAGAAATCCAGAGCAAAAGCAGTGGGTGCAGCTAGCACAGGGTTCTGGAATACAGCCAGGGCTAGAATCCAGACTGTGGGCTGGGTGTGCCATCAGCATTGGGTCTGGAACACTAGGGGTCAGGAACATAGGTAGTTCTGCAGCCAGAGCCAGTGTCCAGAGTATCTGTACATTTAAACTCACTGTATTGGCTAGAAAGTTTATTATACTATGTAAAAAATTGATTTAAATGTGTTGGGATACTATTAGGAGCAATATCCAATAGGTCAGCAAATCTGCAGGTGCAGCATTACCAAAGTCCCAAGGATGCCAAATTATCAGAGTTTTACTGTAATTTGGTGAGACTGATCATGAAAGGAAAATTTTTGCAAGCAGGTTTTTTGTCACAAGGCTTTTGCATGCGATAAACATTACTGAAAATTTTGTTTAGTAGAGTCTTTTCTGCCCTGACACTTACATCTGTAAGAAGTTTAATTAGTAATTCAATAAATTCATTCTACATAAAGTTTTGTCACATTTTATGGCAGTGATGATTTTGTGTAAAAATATCCACAGTAATCCAAAAATGACAACCATTTGAGAAAGCCATGGAATTCATAAGTGAAAATATTTTTGGTGCCTTCATCCTTTAAAAATACATTCCATTTACTCTTCAAAAAAGAGACAACTGAGAAGGACACTCCTTTCTTTTTAATGTTTTAAAAGGATGTGGATGCCACTGGCAAGACTAGCATTTATTGTCCATCTACATTGTCTAGTTGTATCAGAGTGCATCAGATAGTAACCCCAGTTATGAATGCTCAACTTGTGTACAACCTACAAGAACATAACTAGGAGCAGGAGTAGGTCATCTGGCCTGCTCTGCCATTCAATAAGATCATGGCTGATCTGGCCCTGGACTCAGATCTACCTACCTGCCTTTCCCCCCCCCCCCCCCCCATAACCCTTAATTCCCCTACTATGCAAAAATCTGTGTCTTAAATATATTTACTGAGGTAGCTTCTACTGCTTCCTTGGGCAGAGAATTCCAGATTCACTCCGGGAAAAGCAGTTTCTCCTCATCTCCATCCTAAGTCAATTCCCGAATCTTGATGCTACACCCCCTAGTTGTAGTCTCACCTACCAGTGGAAACAACCTTCCTGCCTTTATCTTATCTATCCCTTTCATAATTTTATACGTTTCTATAAGACCCCCTTTCATTCTTCTGATTTCCAGCTAGTATAGTCCCAGGTGACTCAATCTCTTCTCATAGGCTAACCTCCTCATTGCTGGAATCAACCTGGTGAACCTCTTCTGTACTCCCTCCAAAGCCAGTACATCCTCTCTCAAGAAAGGAGACCAGAACTGCACATAACACTCCAAGTGTGGCCTCACCAGTACCCTGTGCAGTGGCAGCATAACCTCCCTGCTCTTAAATTCAATCCCTCTAGCAATGAAGGCCGACATTCCATTTGCCACCTTGATAACCTGTTGTACCTGCAAACGAACCTTTTGTGATTCATGTACAAGTACTGTCTGCACAACAGCATGCTGCAATCTTTCACCATTTAAATGATAATCCGATCTTCTCTTTTTCCTTCCAAAGTGGATGATCTCACATTTACCAACATTGTACTCCATATGAATGTACATATGAACATACTATACATATGAACAAGCATTTTGCAGGCCAGCAAGATGGATTTACTGGCTGCTGCAGGCACCTTCTGCTGTATAGGAATCTGAATGGTTAAGTTAAACATCCTGGATTACCTACATGTTGTCCTTGGTCAGCCTTGTTTTTATTTAAATACTGTATATTGCCAGGCAGCTGCATTGCCGACCTGTGAAACATTTGGGTTAGAAGTAGTTCTCAGGAGCAGAACCCTGTCCAAA
Organism: Pristis pectinata; assembly: GCF_009764475.1. Taxonomy (NCBI): domain Eukaryota; kingdom Metazoa; phylum Chordata; class Chondrichthyes; order Rhinopristiformes; family Pristidae; genus Pristis; species Pristis pectinata. The sequence continues at coordinate 19,861,565 of NC_067405.1, forward strand.
CCTGGAGAGGACCTGAATTGCAAAATGAATTTTTTGCTCCAACAGTAGAGTTTTAGTTTTACATTATAATTAAGTCCCTGTTTAAAACAGAATAATGACCTTTTAAAATAAAATCAAGTTAGAGAGTAAAGCACACACACCACACTGAGTCCCTTGGTGAGACCACACCTGGTGTACTCTGTACTGTTCTGGGATCCTTATTTAAAGAAGGATTTACTTTTCCTGGAGGCAGTGCAGACAAGATTCACCAGATTTATTCCTGATATGAAGCAGTTGCCTTATGAGGAAGCAATGAGTAGATTAGGTCTATACTTTAAAAAGTTCAGAATAATGGAAGGTGATCTTATGGAAGCATATAGTGCTGAGGGAAACAGTCGATTTTGTAAGGAAATGTTGCCCCTCCCCCATGGGGGTAACAAGGGAAACAGTCTCAGGATGGAATTGCCCAGTTAAGATGAGGAGGAATTTCTTTTATCAGAGAGTTGGGAAATCCACCTGGTGAAGCTATGCTAGCTTAAACTGGTACAAATACAGCAGGCCCATTGAAATGAGTGGCAGAAGTCAGCAGAACTTCTTACTTGATTTAATTAAGCAAGTTCAAAGTATGGTGTGTGCTTTACTCTCCAACTTGATTTTATTTTTAGATTATTTTTTTTTAAAAACAGGTCCTGACCAATTTTGAATGTTTATGAATATCTTTGACATTCACAAGCATTTAAATCATGACAGCTTTGACAGATAGTAAGCCCCGAGGGGAAATGGGGAGCTCCCCACCTGTCAATGCTACTCTTGTACAACAGTCCACTTACCTGGGAAAGGTCCTGCACCACTCAGGGCTACACTGAGAGTCTCCCATTGGCATGTAATGGAAGAAACAGCAGTCCACAAGCAGGTGACCAATGATCTCAGAACAGCAGAAAATTGGAATTGGTTTATTATTGTCATTTGTACTGAGGTACAGTAAAAAATGTCTTGCATACTGTTCATACATTTCAATTCATTAGTGTATTGAGATAGTACAAGGTAAAACAATACAGAATGCAGAATAAAGTGCAACAGCTATAGAGAAAGTGCATACAGGTAGACAATACAGTGCAAGGTCAAGAGTCCATCTTATTGTACCAGCGAACTATTCATTAGTCTTATAACAGCAGGATAGAAGCTGTCCTTGAGCCTGGTGGTATGCGCTTTCAGGCTTTTGCCTGGTAAGAGAGGGGAAGATAATGTTCCAGGTGATAATAGTGGTTGCTTTATCAAAGCAGTGAGAAGCATAGACAGAGTCCAAGGAAGGGAGGCTGGTTTCCATAATGTGCTGAGCTGTGTCCACAATTCTCTGCAATTTCTTGTGGTCATGGGCAGAGCAACTGCTATGCCAAGCTGTAATGCATCTAGATAGGATGTTTTCTATGGTGCATTGGTAAAAGCTAGTGAGTGTCAAAGGGGACATGCCAAATTTCTTTAGCCTCCTGAGGAAGTAGGAGCTGATGAGCTTTCTTGGCCATGTCATTTATGTGGTTGGACCAAGACAGGCTATTGGTAACTTTCATTCCTAGGAACATGAAGCACTCAGCTGTGTCAATCTCAGCACCATTGATGTAGACAGGAGCATATGCACTGCCCCCCTTCCTTAAATCAATGACCAGCTCTTGTTTTGCCAACATTGAGGGAAAGGCTGCTGTTATGACCTCATGTCACAAAGCTCTATACCTCCTTCCTGTACTCCAACTCATCATTGAGATGCAGCCCTCTAGTGGTATCAGCTGCAAATTTGTGGATAGAGTTAGAGCAGAATCTAGCTATGCAGTCCAGGTGTGTAGGGAGTACACTGTGGAGCTGAGGATGCAGCCTTATGGGGCATAGGTGTAGAGAATAATCCCCATTCTGCTTTTGTTGTTACTTGTCAAAAGACCCGTTTCCAGCCTTTTTGTCCAGTGGGTCCACTAGAAGTCCACAAGAGGGATATGGGCCAAACACAGGAAAATGGGACCAACTCAGGTAGGCATCTTGGTCAGTATGGATGGGTTGGGGCATAGGACCTGTTTCACTGCTGTATAACTAATCAATGAGATTATGGCCTTAGTTACTTATTTCATGAAATAAGGACCATGTTAATAAGGAATAATAACCTTGTTCTCCATTCTTAACTGGAAGGAGAAGATTATCTTTCTGGAATATCTGAATAAGCATTATGAAGGGGAAGTTGAATTCCATGTTGTTACTGAGAGGATTTCAGAGGCTTTAGCCAAAATAGCATGTGTTTCTTGAAATCAGTCTGAAATGTATAAATTATATTTCAAGATGAAGATGTGTATTGCTCTAGATTCCAGCATCTGTCAGAACATAAGAATGTTGAGGAACTCAGGTCAGGCAGCATCTATGGAGGGAAACAAACAATCAATGTTTCTACCAACCACCTACCTTCCCCCTCTCACCTGCCTGTGTATGCTTCTCCCCCTACCTTCTTATTCTGGCTTCTGCCCTCTTCCTTTCCAGTCCTGATGAAGGGTCTCGACTCAAAACATCAACTGTTTATTTCCCTTTGTAAATGCTGCCTGACCTGCTGAGTTCCTCCAGCACTGTGTAGTGTTCTGACAAAGGGTCTTTGACTTGAAACTTTCATTAACTGTTTCTCTTCTGACAGATACAGCCCAACATGCCAAGTATTCCCAGCATTTTGTTTTTACTTTAACCTTCCCCCATTCTTCATTTAATCTGCACCACATACAAATCAGTTCTTCCCTCAGTGCGAGGGCATATTGCAATTTGCTTTTAGATATCTGGTGGGGTCAGAGTTCAAGCAGATCACATGTAGAAAGTAAACTTGTGGTACTTTGTTTAAAGTAAGGATCCTAGAAAAGTAATGGGTTTATGCCCTTACAGCATTAAGAAAAATCAATGGGAAAGTTTTCAACATTTAATCACAGTAAATGTGTTAGCAATTTCAATCATCTGCTTCAATGAAAATGCCACAAAGTGGGCAATTATAAAATGCAAAGAAAGATTTCCTGCCCCATTTCTGTTGTGAGAAAAATGTTTACATTGTAGTTTACACAGATGGGTTACTTTAATCAGCTTTCTTCCCCCGAATCATAATGGTCCATCACTGTTTAAAAATTTTTGTAAGAGAGTACCTACATCAAGGTCAGACAACATCAAGTCAAAATTTTATGTATTAAGTGGTAGAGCACCTGCCACAAACATGAAAGAATTTGAGAAGTTGACAATTTCTTATGAATTAAACCCAACACCTGAATATACTTGTCCCAAAGGATATGTATCCTAAAATGACACCACTTATTCCCACTCCTGGTTTTACATTTGTTTCTATCAATGAGGCTGCTATTAATATCATAATGGCTCTCTGGAATTTTAAGAATACACAGGGGAAATGCATTGAAAATCAACATTAAAGAAACAGGGCCTCAAACTAACAAGCAAATTACAATTGTTTAAACTTGCACTCATTATAAAAAGGAGGGTTCCCAAAATACAGATTAAGATAAAAGAAACCAATTAGCAATCAAGACTGCATTCAGGAGTTTAATCAGTATGTAAATAGGTGAAATGGGTCAATTTAGATAGCTCCTTCCAGGAGTTCCCAAAGTGGTCTGAGTGGCTTGTTTGTGCTAAATCCCTGTATCATTCTGTGCATGAGGATCAGAATCACCATAATTGATGCATCATATGTTTGTAAATAGATTTAGTTACAAAGTTCAACTTTCCACATAATACATTGTACCTGGGAGAGATTTTTTTAAACTCACATTTGATGGGCTCACATTAATCCTGTTGATGGGCTATCCTCTATTCTTTTACTGGTGACCAACTTCTGCATGTGCCACTGCCAATGCAGTGAGATTCACTAAATCTCTTCACTGCATCTGGGGAAGCCTGGGAAGGTCTGACAGTCAGTGATTCTTATAAAACTAAGGTGCATTCTGTTGTTGGCACAATTTTCCTGACAGAGTGGAATTAATATAGCTGACAGTGGAATTGTCCTAGAAGAAATAATGGCAAAGCCAGTGATTGTCTAATCTTTCTAATGTGTGAATAGGTTGATCCAACCTCTGCCTGCTACTCACCTTGCAGCTGCAATGGTCACTGCCTGGGCAACATCAAGGAATTCCCCAGCAGAGTTTAGGCTGACTTGGTGGCATTTGGTGTTCATCAGGAGGTAGTGCAAGTTTCGTGACTCACCTTCATACTTGCTGAGGACCTTATTTCCTGTTTTACAGATGATTTATGGGGAAAAGCTTGCTGACATGTCAGTCATGTCCTTCCTTGGGGAGGGGTGCAGCATACCCATCCCCACCCCAAAAAGGGCACAGATGAGAAACATTACCAGGATTTTCTGTCAAAGATACTGTAAACTCCTTAGACTGCTCCTTCCAAACCCACAACCTCTACCAGCCAGAAGGACAAGGGCAGCTAAAGCATGGGGAACACCCACCACCAGGAAGTTGCCCTCCAAGCCACATACCATCCTGACTTGAAATATGTTGCTATTCCTTCACTGTCACTGGGTCAGAATCCTGGAGGTCCCTCCCCAACAATATTATGGGTATAACCACACCTCAAGGACTGCAGCAGTTCAAGGCAGCAGCTGTCTCAAAAGCAACTAGGAAATGGGCAACTAGATGCTGGTTCAGCCTGTGAAGCCCACATCCCTTGAATAAAGGAATAAAAAAAGCACTCCACAGGTCAGGCAGCATCTGAGGGAAGAGAAACAGTTAAAGAGCTTTCCCATTTCTGATGAAGTTCCTGAAACATTAACAAGTTTACCTTCCACAGTTGCTGCCTGACCTGTGTTTCTGGCATTTCCTGTTGTTTCTGATTTCCAGTATGTGCAGTATTTTCTCATTTCCTTTTCCTGCCAATCATCTGCCAGAAGCAAGAGGTAGGTGTAAAAGTATCTTTGAAAATTAAGGTTCAGTTAATTGTTGAACTAAAGTAACTGCCTCATCAGCTGGTATTTTAGTCAAACAGTTAAATGGATACACATTTCAAACTTCATATACTACGACTACCATCTGAGGCAGAGAATCCTGGTACTGTACAGTATGGAAACAGGCCCTTCAACCCAACTTGTCCAGGCTGGCCAAACTGCCTAGCTGATCAAGTCACATTTGCCTGTGTTTGACCCATATCCCTCTAAACCTTAACTATCCAAATGCCTTGTACCTTCCTCTACTCTAGCAGCTCATTCCATATACTCAACACCCTCTGAAAAGGTTGCCTGCCATCTGTATTCTTTGGAGTTTAGAAGAATAAGTAATCTTACTGAAACTTACATGATCACAAGAAGCATGACAGGGGAGACATTGAGATGCTTTTATCAGTGGGGAAGTATCAAATGGGGGGGGAAAATAGTTTAAAAAATCAGGGGCTTTTCATTTAAAACTGAGGTGTGCATGAATCCCTTCTTGCAACAGGTGGTGAATCTCTGGATTTCTCTATCCTGAAGGGTTGTGGACACTAGATCACTGAAGGTATTGAGGGGAAACAATTTTTTGAATAATAGGGAAAGGGCAATGGGGAAGAAGAGTTGAAACCTGAGGAGATCAGCCATGGTCATGAGGCAGACTTGAGGGCTGGGTGGCCTACTCCTGCTTTGTTCTTGCATATACTCATGTTTTCAAACTGGAGTGGGCATTTGGTTGCTGCAGGTTAGAAGGGGATGCAAGTATTAAAATAAAAGTGTGCAACTTATGTTCATAATTAGGACAGAAGATTGCACAGGAAATAAATCCTAAACTGACATGGCAAAAAGAGTTTGGGAATACCTGCTTTGGAGAGGTGAAAAAGTACCTTATAATAATTGAAAGGAAGTCTATTGCACTCTGCAATCAACTGAATCCCTTTTCCAGGATAATTGCTTTAAAAGTCATCTTTTACTGCCTTGAGGAAACTTATAACTGGAGCAAGTTAACTCTGCCACTAAGGAGCAGGTGTAAAAATTGGCAGTCAATCACCTATTGGCATCAGATTCTCTCTCCTTCCCCCCCCCCCCCCCCCCCCCCATGACTACCAGCTAAGTGTACCAGAAGAAAGAATTTGCATTTACATAACACCTTTCATGACCTCAGAATTCCCAAGAACTTCAGCCAGTGAATGTCTTGTTGGCTGTGATGCCTTGGCACTGCCTTCAGTCACTCTGGGAAAACTGGGGGAAAAAATCACAACCCTTTCTGCTTCTAAAAGTCAAAGTCAGTTGGCAAATTGGGGAATGAGGTAGCAGATGGAATTTAATCCAGACAAGTGTGAGGTAATGCATTTTGGAATGTTAAACATCAGGACAAGGATAGAAACAGTAAATGGCAGGACCTGAGGAACATTGATGTACAGAGGGACCTTGGGGGGTACAAGTTCATAGCTCCCTGAAAATGGCAACACAGGTGGATGAGGTAATGAAGGCATTCAGCATGCTTGCCTTCACAGACCAAGGCATTTAGTATAAGAGTTGGGATGTCATGTTGCAGCTGTACAAAACATTAGTCAGGCTGCACTTGGAGCTACACAAGGAAGGATATGGTAGCATGAAAGTGCAGAAGAGATTCACCAGGGTGTTGCCTGGAATGGAGGCTTTACTAATAAGGAGAGATTGGATAGGGTGGGTTTATTGTCACCTAGCTGTAGGAGACAGTTGACCCTGTTGATGTTTATAACATTATGAGGGGCATAGTAGGGATAGAAGTCACTTTTTCCTAGGGTAGGGGAGTCTAAAACTAGAGGGAACATGTTTAAGGTGAGGGGAGAAATTTAAAGGAGTTTGGAAGGGCAAATTTTTCACACAGAAGGTGGTGATTATATGGATTGAGCTCCAGAGGTGGTAGAGGCAGGCACAATTACAGTATTTAAAAAGCATTTGGACAAGTACTTAGATAGGAAATGAGTAGAGGGATACAGGCCTAATGTGGGCAAATGGGGTCAGCATAGATGGGCATCATTGGTCAGCATGGATGAGTTAGGCCAAAAGGCCTGTTCTTGCACTGAACAACTATGGCTCTTTGACCCTGAGGCAATGTGCTTTGGAAAGTGGCTACACAGGTAGATAGGGTGGCTAAGGTGACTTATGGAATGCTTGCTTTCATTGAGATATTGAGTATGGAGTCAAGAAATTATGATGCATCTATGGAACTCTGGTTAGGCCCATTTAAAGCATTACATGCATTTCTGGTCACCTCACTATAGGAAGGATGTCGAGGCTTTAGGGTGCAAAGGAGGTTTACTAGGATGCTGCTTGGACTAGAGGGCATGTGCTATCAGAAGAGGCTGGACAAACTTGGGTTCTTCTCTGGAGCAGCAGAGGCTGAGGGGTGATCAGTTGAAAGTGTATAAAATTATGAGGGGCATAGATAGGATGGAAAAACAATATCCTTTTCCCCATTGAGTGATCCAATACCAGAGAGCATGCATTTAAGGTGAGGGGGGGTAGGTTCAGAACAGGCATGAGGGGTAAATTTTTTCCCCTCAGAGTGGCGATGTCTGGGATGTGTTGCCCAACAGGATGGTGGAGGCAAATTCACTGGGGGGGCTTTTAAGTGGTGTTGGATGGGCACATGAATTAGGGGAAATGGAGGGATATGGGCATTCTGTAGGTAGGAGGGATTAGCTATGTTGGCACATTATGGGCCAAAGGGCCTGTTCTGTGCTGTACTATGTTCTATGTCAAATTCTGGAGTAAATAGCTGGGACCTTAGGAGCACTAATGTATTGAGAGACCTTGGGGTGCAATCCATAGCTCACTGAAAGTGGTGATACAGGTGGATAGGATAGTGAAAAAGACATTTGGTATGCTGACCTTCATAGGTCAAGGTATTGAGTATAGAGTTGGGACATCATGCTCCAACTGTAGATAACATTGGACAGGCCACACTGAGTATTGTGTACTGTTCTGGTCACCACACTACAGGAAAGATGGTGGCAATAGAGAGTGCAAAAGAGATTCTCCAGAATGTTGCCTGGAATGGAGAGCTGTAGTTATAATCAGAGACTGGATAGGCTGGGTCTGCTCTCACTGGGACATGGAAGGCTGAATGGCAACCTTGTATATGTTTATAAAATTGAGGGGTATAGATAGGGTGGTCAGAGTCTTTTTCCCCAGGGCAGGAGTTAAAATTTAGGTTTAAGGTGCAAGGGGAGAAACTTAAAGGTCTTAGGGGGTAGGTTTTTCCACACTGATAGTGGTGGTTATACAAAACAAGTTGCCAGAGGAGGTGATAGATACAATTACAAAGTTTAAAAAGACCATTTGGACAGGTACTTGGAGAGGAAAGGCACAGAAGAATAGGGGAATAATGTGGGAAAATGGGACTAGAGTAGATTGGCATTGTTGTTGGTGTGGACAAGGCATGCTGAAGGGGCCCTTATCTGTGCTGTATTATCTACGATTCTATGAAATCTGTGAGGCTATGTTGGCATATCTGTATCTAGGACAAATGTGAGGGTGAAAGGCAGTGTCAATGAGATTTAGATGAAAGAATGAGCATCAGGGTGTGTAACTGATAGGAAGCATGGTAATTCACAAGAGGGAGAAAATCAATGAGTTGAAACTTCCTGAAATGTATCCACAATTAGCTGAGGAGAGCTACATTTGGAGATAGTTCAAGATCATTTACTTGAGTCACACTGAAACAAGTATTTTATATATGCCTTTCTCCTACCTTAACATATCCATTAAAATGTTATTTATAACCCTATTTTAAAGTATGTAGATTGGCAGGTGTCTACATAACTGTGTAAATTAGCCTCTAATGTTGCAATCCTCTCCAAAAACATTAGCACAACTGAAATTGTAAGAACAAGGAGATCCTTTAACCAGTGTCCAGTTGTATTGGAAAAGTTAAATCATATGCCCTGACTGATATTAATTCTTCAATCAACATCACAAGATCTGGTTAGTATCTCACTGCTGTTTGTGCAAGCTTGATGTATGCAAATTGTCAAACTGGCTTCTTACATGAGAACTGAATACATTTAAAAACTCTGATTAAAATACTTTGGGATATCCTGAGGTTGTGCAAGTTATTATGCAAGTACAAAGCTTGCCATCTTGCTTGCTTGCTTTTCAAGTGCAGTTTAAACAAATGACAGTGGAACTGATATGGGAGGATAATAGTTGATTAATTGGACAAAGCCCTGCTTGATGTATCATTCAATTGCTGTCATTGCCTAATCATGGAAACCACTTAAACTCTTGGATGAACTTGAGGGAGAGGATTATTTCCTGAAGTCAAACCTAAAAACTCAGCTAAAGCTCAACAACATTGCTGTGCTCAGTTTGCATATTTTCATTCATAGAATGCAGTCATTGCTAGCAGGCTGTTATTCATGGCCTATTCTTAATTACCCTGTGCAGACAGTCAAAAGGCACCTTCTTTAACCAGTGTGGTGCCAATTGCCAGGTTATTTGAGCATCATTAGGAATGAACATCATTGCTATGGCCTGGGATCAAATACAAGCTGGCCAAGGATAGCAGCTTTCCTTTCCTGAGGGACATAAGTGAATCTGATGTTTTTTGCAATATTCTAGTCATTTCATAGTTATTATTGATACTACCTTTTTATTCTAAATTTAATCAACCCATCTTTATTTTTAGCTGCTACAGTTAGATTCAAACTCATTTGAGTTTTGTCCAGGCTTCTGGACTACTAGCGCAGTAATATAACAAACATACTACTGTTTCTATATTTAATATAATTAAAGCAGCACTATTTATTATCTCTAGGCAGCAAGTATTTTGTAACTAAGGATTAAAAGGCACAACCAAGATAGTAGGAATCAAAACATCTATAAAGAGTAAAGATTTTGGCCAAGTTGTGCTGGACACATCCTAATGCCCAGAATTGCCCCTGTAGTTCCTGTCCACCCACAATATATAGGAGCAGAATTAGGCCATTCGGCCCATTGGGTTTGCTCTGCCATTCATTCATGGCAGATTTTATTCTCCTCAACTCCATTCTCCCACCTTCTCCCCATAACCCTCAACCCCCTTACCAATCAAGAACCTGTCAATCTCTGCCTTAATACACCCAGTGACTTGTGCCTCCATAGCTCTGTGGCAATGAATTCTAGTTTCACCACCCTCTGGCAGAAGAAAATCATCCTCATCTCAGTTCTAAAGGGACATCCCTTTATTCTGAAGCTGTGCCCTCAGATCCTAGCCTCCCCTACTAATGGAAACATCCTCTCCACATCCAGGCCTTTCACCCATATCTGGTGTGGAATGCCAATTTTGCTGGACTGAGGAGACAAGGCTTCAGTGATGACTAGGCCTCAAACTACAATGTAAAGGCTCCACCCTCTGCCAGAATGATCCAGACAACCTTGACAGAAATCAAAGTATGATTAAGGGTAGAATATTGACCTGCACAAAGTTGTGCCAAATTTTACAGCTTTCAATTTCCTGATATTAAATTGAACAAAATAAATTTTTAAAATGAACACTTGAAAAAATTAAAGTTCATTAAAATACAAAAACATGAAACATTAAACTAAAGGAAAATAAGGAAATTGCTTCCCTTTGCCTCCTAATCCTCAGGCCTGTGATCCCCATTGAAACCAGTGGGGATCTCATCTTGCACTGGATCTGACCTAGTGCAGGATCCAAACAGTGATACCCCAGCAAGCCTGATCCTAGCTATGAGGAGTAATGGCAGCTGTGGTGCCATCTGTCACTCAGAGCTTCATGTTCAGCAGCATGTGCTCTGTATTCCAATCCTTACTGAAGTTTCAACAGTTGACAGTTCCAGATAGAATCAGAACCCAGCCAGCAAGTCTAGCCCCATTAGCCCAGAGTAATGAGCCATGGTAGCACAATGGTTAGAGTACTGCTCTAGCAGCCAGCATTCCAAACCATTGATCCTTAGTTATGAGTTTGAGTACCACTACAGCAGCTAGGGACAATTTAAATTTGGGTAATTATATAAATCTGGGATTAAAACAAAGTTTCAACCATTAAGTTACTAGATAACAAAATCCAATTTTGTTCATTAATTTTTTGAAGGAAGAAAGTCTGCCATCCTTGACTATGTATATGATTCTTGCCTCTATGTGACTCCAGCTCCACCAATGTGGTCAAGTCTGAGAAACAAAGGACAGCAGATGCTGGAATCTAGATGAAAAACACTGATGCTGGAGGAACTCAGGCCAGGCAGCATCTGTGGAGAAAAGCAGGTAGTCAACATTTTGGGTCAGGACCCTTCAGGACTTGAAGACAGGAAAGGGGAAGCCCAATATACAAGAGGGAAAAGCAGAGCAGTGATAGGTGGACAAAAGAGGAAAGGTGGGGTGGGTACAATGTGGTGATAGGTAGATGCAGGTAAGAGTGATAGGCAGATGTGGGGGAAGAGGGGAGAGCAGATCCACTGAGGGATGGGCCAGAAGTAAGGAGAAAAAGAAAAAGTAGAAAAAAGGCTAGGAGAGGCTGGTCAAGTCTTATCTGCCTGTTCAGTTCAGGAGTAATTAGGGATGTACAATAAGTGTTGTCATTGCTACTGATGTCCACATTCAGGAATGATTAAATTAAAAAATGCATTTCAGGTATAGACTAGGTATGGTTTTGAGGAATCACTGCAACTGAAATGTCAACTTGCCTTTCCTGATCAGATATTCTAGGAGTGATGTTGTGGATTTCCAGACTGAACTATAATTCACTCCTATTTTAAATTTCTTTTCCTCAGAAAGGTGTCTTTTAGTGCTTTAATCTATTTTGCATTCCTCACCCCAATTACTAAAATAAATGGGTCAGTCAAGGTAGTCCTGCTATACACTTTCACCTTTGGAGAAACAGAAAATCCTTAGTGCCCTCATTTTGTTGAGCTTGTCAGTGTTTGTGACCTGGACCCTTTATGCTTCATCTACTTTTATACACCTGAATGCAAGCAAACAGTCCTTTAAATAGCACTGGAGGCAAAGCAGTTCCCTGAGGAGAGAGGCCCATTCATGACTGCCATCTGATTTCAGGTAGATTAGCCCACATTAGTAATTGAGGTGTCATTCAGCAGAGGTGATAATCACAGACTAATATGGTTTCACAATGAAACATGTAATATTAGACAGTAAGGTAGCTAACCTCAGACTAACCTTAGAAAAGACAAATATTCCTAAATAAAATCTTATAACTTGAATATACACCACATTTTCATTGCACACATCTTGTTGCAATCTATTTCCCAAGTAAATTAAAGCAACAATTATTTACTACTGCTGAGATTCTCACATTTTCCTTCAATTCTTTTTGCTGAGTTTCACTGCTGGGCTGCTTCTTGCTAATTATCCCCTTTCACTTGGTGGGGTAGCACTGTCATGACCAAATCACCTTTGTTCTTTAGTAGTTAGTTGGCTGATTAGCTTTGCATTTCAGTGGGCATGGGAGTCATTTTGTTAACCTTTGATCATAAGATGATCAAGGCTGCACTAACACAATCAAGGACTGACAAAACTTGCCCAAACAGGTAAATAATTTTGCATCACCAGTGGAGATGGTAGTGAATTCTCAGCAACAATGCAATGCATGCCTGAACTCTACTTTGAGTTATAAGGTCAGGTTTAGAATGGTAGTGTATTTTCCCACTGCAGTTCAAGTAAAGATTTTTTAGGTTCTTCTTGGCAAGTGGTAGAAGTTGAGAGACAGCTCAATCCATCACTTAACTCTAAATAATCAAATGTTCCCTCTGTCTACTCCCCTTTTCTCCCTGCTGCCCTAGAAGCAAGGTTTTGTTATCCTGCTTAAAGACTGAACTCACCACAATAATTTTACTGCAGTTTTACTGGTAGATTTATTTAAAATGCACAAAAACCTTTTGCCAGTTTTTATTTATAACTTGAGCTGCTTTCTCCTATATTTTTAAGGAGTCTGAAGATCAGGTACAAGCAAAACCCACAAGTTTCACAATTTTAATAACTCAGATTTCCTGCAGTGAATATTTAAACAGCCTGTACATCTGTTTAATAAAAGCTTAACTAATTAAGCAGCTGTGAATTTAATCCTTTTCCCAAATTAGCAGATACATCAAAGTGTCTAACAAGATCCAATTTACAATGCAAGCAGCATATCTTGACAATTGTATTACAATTTGCATAGTCATGAATTATTGCAGCTGACCTTTCTTGAGCAAGGTCTGCAGGTGCAGGCAAGGGTATTCCTCAGTATTTTAGTACCTTTAGTGGAAAAGAGACTATATTGAGAGAAGCAAAAATTAAGAGGTAGGATGTTGTACATCATGTTCTGATGAAAGATATTGATAATGAACAGTTCAGCTCCCTAATTAGTGTTTTACACTACTCAGCTGACTCTGCAAATGACTAATAGCTCCAGCTGCCTTCTTTATTTTTATCCCGTTCTAAGAAGTGTTTCAAATATCACGAGGACATACACTTTTAATCAGCTTTTCCTGCCTTGAAGATACTCCTAAAGCTTTATTTACCAAGTAGATTACAGTCTTATTGTAATGAGGATACTCTCAGATGAGGATGTAAACTGCAGGCCATTGAACATGAACTGGATATTTGGAAATTGATTTTTATGCAAACAGTTTACCTTTGTAATGTCTATAGGCTATGAGTAAAATATTCTGAACACATGCATTTTTCCTTTCAATATACAGTTTGATGCCTTGCAATAGGGTGGCACTGTCTGAATTTTATGGCATTGGTATATTGTTAATATTAGGCTAAAATTAAAAACTGGATGCTGGTAATCAAAAAACAATGCTGGAAATAAGTAAACAGGTCAAGCACCATGTGTGGAAAAGACAGTTAGCATTTCAAGTGAGTGACCTTTCAGCAGGTTGTAGTTTTAGTCCATATGAAGCTGTTTGGAATGTAGAACCATAGAACACTACAGCACAGAAAACAAGCCATTCAGCCCTTCTAGTCTGTGCTGAAGTGTTATTCTGCTAGTCCCATTTACCTGCACCCAGTCCATAACCCTCCAGACCTCTCCCATCCATGTATCTATCCAATTTATTCTTAAAGCTCAAGAGTAAGCCCACATTTACTACATCAGATGGCAGCCCATTCCACACTCCCACCAGAGTGAAAGTGTTCCCCCTAATGCCATGTCCTCTCATACTTCTCTCCTAATCTAGGTGGAAAGAGCCTAGATGCATTGTGTCTATACCCCTCAATTTTGTAAACCCTATCAAATCTCCCCTCATTCTTCTGTGTTCCAAGGAATAAAGTCCTAACCTGTTCAATCTTTCCCTGTAACTCAACTCCTGAAAACCCAGCAACAGTCTAGTAAATCTCCTCTACACTCTCATCTTACAAATATCCTTCCTATAGTTAGGTGACCAGAACTGTACACCATACTCCAAATTTGGCCTCAATGACTTATACAACTTCACCATAACATCCCAACTCCTATACTCAATACTTTGATTTATGAATGCCAGCATGCCAAAAGCCTTTTTTACAACCCTGTCTACCTATGATGCCACTTTCAGGGAATTATGTACCTGAACTCCCAGATCCCTTTGTTCCTCCACACTCCTCAATGCCCTACATTTACTGTGCATGTCCCACCTTGATTTGTCCTGCCAAAATGCAACACCTCACTTATCTGCATTAAATTCCATCTGCCATTTTCTGGCCCATTCTTCCAGTTGGTTCAGATCCCTCTGCAAGCTTTGAGAGCCTTCCTCACTGTCCACTACACATCCAATCTTCGTGTCATCAGCAAGCTTACTGATGAAATTTACCACATCTAGATCATTGATATAGACAACAATGGCTCCAGCACAGATCCCCGAGGCACAGGCCTCCAGTCTGAGAAACAATCATCCACTACCACTGTCTTCTCCCACAATTTCAAATACAGTTTACAACCTTTCCATGGATACCTAGTGTCTGAACCTTCTGAACTAACCTCCCATGTGGGGCCTTAAAGTCCATGTAGACAACATCCACAGCCTTCCCTTCAACTACTTTCTTAGTAACCTCCTTAAAACTCTACAAGATTCATTAAACATGATCTACCATGCACAAAACTATGCTGACTATCCTTAGTCAGCCCTTGGCTGTCCAAATACTTATATATCCAATATCTCAGAACACCTAATAATTTACCTACTACTGATGTCAGGCTCACTGGCCTGTAATTACCTGGTTTACTTTTAGTTTTTAAAAACAGAACATCATGAGCTACCCTCCAGTCCTCCAGCACCACACCCATGACTAAGGACATTTTAGATATATCTGCCAGTGCCCCTGCAGTTTCTCCATTAGTCTCAATGTCCAAGAAAATATCTTATCAGGCCTGGGGGTGGGGTGGGTGGTGGGATTTATCTACTTTTATTTACTGTAAGGCAGCAAGCACCTCTAACCTCTATGTTCCATGACACTACTGCTTGTTTCCCTTCCATATCCACTATGCCAGTTTGAGTAAACACTGATGCAAAAAACTGTTTAAGATCTCCCCCATCTCCTGAAGCTCCACACAGATGACCACTGATCTTCTAGGAGAAGAATTTTGTCCCTTACTATCTTTTTACTCTTCATATACTCATAGAAACCTTTCAGGTTTACCTTCACATTATCTGTGAAAGCAACCTCATGTCTTTTTTGCCTTCCTGATTTCCTTTAGTATTTTCTTATTTTCTATACTCAAGTACCTCATTTGATCCTAGTTGCCTATACCAGCTATACATCTTTTTCTTAAAGAGATTGCCAATATCCCTTGAAAACCAAGGTTCCCTATGCTTGTTAACTTTGCCTTTAATCTTGGCAGGAACATGCAAACTCTGCACTCTCAAAATTGCCTTTGAAGGCCTTCTACTTACTGAACACATCCTTGCCAGAGAACAACTTATCCCAATCCACTCTTCCTAGATCTTCTCATTTCCACAAAATTGTCCTCTAATTTAGAACCTCAACAAGGACCAGACCTGTTCTTATCCATAAGGAACTTGAAACTAATTACATTATGGTCACTGGACCCAAATTGCTCACCTACACACGTTTGTCACCTGTCTGGTTCCTTAATAGGAGATCAAGTATTGCATTCTCTACCATTGGTACCTCTGATGATTTAGAAAAGTTTCCTGAACACATTTGATGAATTCCAAGCCATCCAGCCCTTTCAGTGTGGCAAGGCCAGTTAATGTGGAAAGTTAAAATCCCCTATTACAACTTTGTTTTTTATATTGGTCTGCTATCTCACTACAGATTTGTTCCTCCAATTCTGACTATTGGGCAGTCTATAATAGACCACTATTAGTGTGGCCATACCCTTCCTGTTCCTCAGCTCTACCCATATGGCCTCCATAGACAAGCCCTCTGGGCTGTCTTGTCTACACACAGCTGTGATATTTTTCCTGACTAGTAATACCACTCCTCCACCTTTCATCCCTCCCCCTCTATCATGTCTGAAAGAACAGAACCCCAGGACATTAAGCTGTCAGTCCTGCCCCCCCTACAGCAAAGTCTCACTAATAGTGATGTCATAATCCCACTGCCAATCCACACCCTAAATTCATCTGCTTTACCTACAAGACTTCTTGCATTGAAATAGATGCACCTGAGAACATTTCTATCACATACAAACATGTGATTTTTGTCAATACCTGCAGTCCTTCACATGACCTTTTTCCTCCTCCACCTCACTATCTGCTCTAACACTGGTTCCCCCCACAAGTCTAGTTTAACTACCCCACCCCCCAGAGCAGCACTAGTAAACCTACCCACAAGTAGGTTAGTCCCCCTCCTATTCAGGTGCAAACCATCCCATCAGAACAGGTCCCACCTTCCCTTGAAGGAAGCCTAATTGTCCAGAAACAAAGCCCTCTCTCCTGCAACATCTCCTTAGCCACATATTTAGCTGCATGATCCTATTTCTAGCCTCACTAGCTCATGACACAGGTAGCAATCCTGGAGATCCTGTCCTTCAACTTTGCACCTAATTCTCTAAGCTCTTTGCAGGACCTCCTCCTCCCTTCTATCCACATCATTGGTCCCTACATGGACCACAACATCTGGCTGCTCACCCTCCAAGAATATTGAGAACTCAATCCAAGAGATCACAGACCCTGGAACCAGGGAGGCAATATACTATCTAGGATTCTCAATATCTCCCACAGAACCTCCTATCTGTCCCCCTAACCATCAAATCCCCCATCATTACTGCTCTCTTTTCCTTCCTGAGCTGAGGGTCCCATCTTAGTGGGAGAGACAACCACTGCAACTAGTACCTGGTAAGTCATCCCCACCAGCAGTATCCAAAACAGTATACTTATTGTTGATGGGAACAGCCACAGGGGTGCTCTGCTGTCTATACCCCTTCCCTTTCCTGACAGTCACCCAGCTACCTACCTCCTGACTTTGAGGTGATAATCTCCCTGAAACTCCTAGTTTTTTCTGCCTCACAAATGATTCAGAGTTCATCCAGCTCCTGCTCCCTAACATGGTTTGTCAGGAGCTGCAGCTGGATGCACCTTTTACAGGTGTAGTCATCAGGGACAAGTGTACTGACCCTGACTTCCCACATACGACATACAGAGCACACAACTGCCCTAACTGCTGCCTTCATTACCTACTCCTGAGTTAATTAAAGGAACTTACCAGCCTTACCTCTGTGAAAGCAAGCAACCTCTGCTCACCAAAGCCTCAAAACTCCACTCCTACCCTGAGACACTGGCTACTCCTCTTCAGTTACCCCTCTTTATATTTGTCCCTGCCAATTACCTCAAGTAAACACTCCCTCTAATCAACCACTCAATACTCTGTTTAACCCTTCAGTTGCCCTCCACTTATTAAGCTTTTTAAATACACTCACCGGACCTGAAAGGGAACTGCTGCTCCAACAGCTCCCGGGCTGCTTCAGTAAAAGAAAAGCCCGCAAAACACACAAGCTTTTTAAATACACTCACTGGACATTATCACCAATGTGTTGATAATAAATTAGTAATAGAAGATAATGAATGCATTAATAAATATCAGATCAGCCATGAGTTGTACAGGCCAGGAAGACCTTTAAATACCTGTGGTATGATGTGACAAGTATATGCTGTGATTCTGGAAGCTCCCATATTTTCTCATTGACTTGATGACATCGTTGAGTGAGAAATTTGAGGATCCAAGCCTCGTGATGGAATTCAGTGCACACTTTAGAGAGATATCTCAATGCAACAGTGACACAGTGCTCATAATCAGATGTCATTTGGATTAAACAAAAACTAAGCTAAGCTTCTGAGCTGTTAAAATGAATGTGAAAGAACTTTTGGTACTATTCGGTGATCTGCAAAGAATTTTCATAGTAGCCTGGCCAACATTCATCCCTCAACTAAAATTAACAGAAGCATTGTTCATTCCTTACCTGTTTGTGAAACTGCTGCTATGTACAAAGTTGTCAGACATTGTTGATTATAACACAATGCCATGAAAGTATTTCCATGACTTTTGAGTTGTCCTGAAGATGGGTTAAGGTGCTATATGAACGCAAATTCTTTCTTTCTTCTTCCTCTGAGCATTTTTTTAAGATTCTGCTCTTTTAAGTTTAATTTAAACAGTAATGAAATTAGCATGAAGACAACCTAAATGTTCCGCTCGGCTTTACAGATATCCTGTGATCAGTAATTTCAGTTTTGCAAGACAGAATCTTCCACACCTAATTAGGACGATTCTCAAAATTAACTGTCCAGGACTTTGTCGTTTGCAATCCTCCTGGATTGGTTCCTCCTCCCAAAATGGAGATAGTGGTGAAGTTATCAAATTTAGGTTCAATATTTAATAAAACAAAAAGGAAGGAAGAAATAAAAATCTGTTTTGCTGTGACTTACTACTTGGTTATTGGAAATATTGATTATCAAAAGGTTCTTGAGGAACATTGTTAATCCTTGAGCATCACACATGACTGGAGCAATATGAGAACGGGGCAACAAAGTAAACAAGTTAACTTGTGTTAATTAGTGATTAAATTGCACATTAATCTGTGCACGATGGATGCAGAACAGGGCGGCAGGTAGTGTGGGACCCCCACAGCTCCAGTGACCTGGGTTCAATCCTAGCCTCCAGTGCTGCCTGTGTTGAGTTTGCCAGGGTTTCCTCAAGTTGCTCTGGTTTCATTCCACATCCCAAAGATGTGCTGTTTGGTTACTTAGTTACTGCAAATTATATCTAGCATAGAAGGGTTGTAGAAGAATCAGTGTGGAGTTGATGGGCATGTGGAAGTAAACTGGTTGCATAGAATTGTGGAAGAATGGGATTAATGAGATTTGTTGTGAGAGCAGACTTAGACCTGATGGGCCAAATGGCCTCCTTACGTACTATATTAAAAATCTGAAAGTGCATTAATTAACGATACCTTAATCTAAATCAAGGTACATCAGTGTTGCAGGACATCATCAGCGTCTGCAATATGCATCAGTGATTATTGCAAACTTCAGATAGAATTCCACATGAAGAATTCACAATAGTACTTTCTTACCGGGTTAACACACATCCATTGTCAGTACACGAGTTACATCTCCTTTCTGAATGAGGATGGTATGTTAATGATGAATATAAGAGACTTGACTAAATATTGCAAGTGATAAATCCTGAATTAACAATGTGGACAAATATATTGGCTCATTCTCCAAGGTACAAAGTGTTCCCAACGCTCACTCTTTAACATCATGCACAAAGAATGAAATTGTGGCACTTAAATTGCTTCCCTGAGCAAATCTAAAAGGGAAAAGTTTGAGGAAAAGCAACTCCTTTGTAAGATGATACATTGTTCTTTGTTCTTCAACTGTGAAGGCTGATGCAGAATTTCATCCTGGAATAATATTTAAAAGGTACTAGATTGCAAATTGGTGCAAAATGATCATACCGAACACAATTTATAATCAGTAACATGAGATGTATTCACAATATACAACATAACAAAATAGCTTTCTGTAATGCTTTTTGGATCACACCTAGGATTGCATCATGCCAGTCTCTCAGGCTGGCAAGTCTTGACAATCCCATTAGTTTTATTTATCTATAATTTGAGTCTAGTGGGCTGGATTTCTGAAGTTATGGACACCTTCTCATTTTGCAGTTCTCCCTGTTGGCTCCATTAACCTTGTTGATCCTTTAAGTAGATCTGTGATTCAATGCTCAAACGCTCTGCCTTCTACTGCCAGCCCACCTATAGAATGCCACCAACACCCTCACCTCTCCTATTGCCACTACACCTCCTTGCCACTGTTACCTGAACACAACGAACACTTGTTGCGAAGCACTGCACAGGTTAAAAACTGCATTTCTGCCTATTCAAAGTTAAAGATTTTCAAGGGTAAAAGCCATGATCGGTTAGAATGGCCATTGAATGTCAGGTCAACTCAACAGGTTTTATTGACTCATTGCAAAGGAAAAACTACAAATCAAGAACAGTGAGAAGTCATTAAACTATCCAACTAAATCATTCATACTTTATTTTTAAATTCAGCAAACTGGAACTGACAACAACCACAGAACAAATTAGCCAAATCCCTCAAACAGTATTTTCAAACGGTTTTTTAAGCACGTTTTTCTCCTTGCACAATAGAATCACTGATAACGTAAGCACATTTTTTATAAATTTGCCAACAAGTGATCCATTTAATGTTAGGTGTGCAAAAAGAACTTTGTCTTCATTGTTCCACCTGCAACCATCAAGATATAGAAATTGAATTCTGTGTCAAACCAAGAACTGGAAAAATTATCTAGACTCTGGACAGTTCCGGCTCCAGTTGAGTGATTGTGTGTTTGTAGGAGAGGTGAATACCATGGAAATTATGGCAGGTCTAAATGTAATATTGCTTTGCCTGTGCAGAACAAATACAGACATGGTCCCACTAAACTGTTTTCATCAATGTCACTGCTTGGCACATAATTTAATCATTTAAGTTTCTAGTTTGCTATGCGTCAACACACTATTTAAATACCATTGTTTGGCATATAAAAATGGAGAGAAATTACACTTTTTGGAGTATGAATATCCTGTACCATACGAAGATCCTTTGACCTTTGTCATCAGTGCTGTGTTTCTACTAGATAAAAGGAATTAATATAATTACATTAAACATTCATACTCTAATGTTGCACATCAAACAACAAGTGTGTTGTACCATATATGGAGAATAGGTTCGTTCTATCTCTTATCTTTGTTATATTTTAATGCTGTTCCAATGAACCCATTGAAAGATAAACCTGTGTAATTAAATTTGCAACAGCTCCCTTGAATAATAAACAATCAGATCTTCAATGGAAAAAGTTTCATTGAATTTATGATCAAAATATTCTTTAAAGACTGAGGCAAAAATTTAGGTGGATGCTGAAATATTCCTTTCTAATTAAACATTTCTTCAGATGAATAAAAACACATGCAAAAACTGTCATTGCTTCTATCTTTTTTCAGTAATACAGTTAATGGAGCTTGTCTCCTCTTGTTTGCTTTATAACTATTATTATAATTTTACCAATTACATTGAAGAAGGCAAGGTTAACAATAGAACGGGCTATGTGATTTTTCTTTGAAAAAATATCCTGAAGGTCCGTAGTAGGGTAGAATGCCAAGTTTGAGAAGAAAAAAATGGCAAAGATAAAATAAAAACAAATCAGGAAATTATTGTTGTGTGATGCCAAGCCAAAGATTTTGAACACAAGGAATTTGCAAATGGCAGAATAGACTCTAGAATATAAAGGATTCCACAGCTTTCAAAGACCTGGGAACAAATGAGTTGGTGAGGGAGTGATTCACCAACATTTCCATTGGGGAACAGTATACTCAAGGAGGCACAATGTGGGAGGCCTGTTAAGGTAAGATAAGATATCCTTATTAGTCACATGTACATCGAAACACACAGTGAAATGCATCTTTTGCGTAGAGTGTTCTGGGGGCAGCCCACAAGTGTCGTCATGCTTCCAATGCCAACATAGCGTGCCCACAACTTCCTAACCCATACGTCTTTGGAATCTGGGAGGAAACTGGAGCACCCAGAGGAAACCCACGCAGATACAGGGAGAACGTACAAACTCCCTACAGACAGTGGCCGGAATCGAACCCGGGTCGCTGGCACTGTAATAGCGTTACACTAACCACTGCACTACCGTGCCCATTGTCAACAATAGTGTTGCTTTTCCATTGGGATTGTAGAATCATAGAATATCCATTTTTTCCATTATCAAGACAGCCCCACAAGTACACCAATGGTGGCATTTTCCCTCATTTCATTGGTATGATCCCTCCACCTGCATCTAGAGTGTCTATTCAGTAATTTTCTCTCGTATCAGTTGACTTGCCTGTTTATTCATTTTTAAAAGCAATTTCATTCACCATTAAAGAATTCTCTACTTTCGAATTTGGAGGTCAACAAATGAGGAATCATTTCAAGTTTCAAGTTGACGTTTCAGGCTTAAGCTTATTGTCATAGGTATACATACCCAGGGTATAAATGCCAAGAAAATTAGCTTTTTGCAGCAACAGTTTAATACATTACAAACATGACAAACATAAATTACATAAGCTTAAATTAACAGAAATTATACATAACTTGCATGACAAAATACACCAAAATAAACATGATAACATTAGTGCAAGTTGAGGGAGATGCAGTCCAAAGTAGAATTACGGTTTTTCAGGTCAGTTCAAGAACCTGATGGCAGTGGGGAAGAAGCTGTTGTTGAACTTTGAGGTGTGGGTCTTCATGCTCCTGTACCTCCTGCCTGATACTAGCAATGAAAAGAGGGCAAGGCCTGGATGGTGGGGGTCCTTAATGATGGACGTCGCCTCTTGTAGATGTCCTCGATGGTGGGGAAAGCTGTACCTGTGATGGAAATGGCCATTTCTGAACGTCTTCAGAACGGTTTCAGAACCATTTCTGAACAAGTGCAATTCACAAACATTGATTTTTCTTTTATGTCATTTGCTAAGATTTTTTTCTGGAATTGCAACATGTACAAACAAATAACTATAACTAATGTTGTTCACAAGGCTGTTTGCATTAATAATACTTAAACATAAACTGAACCGAGAGAAAATTATCATACTTGTTAACAGGTTGTTGTTGGGGAGAGGTAAAAGAGGGGAGGAGTGGCATTGCTAATCGGGGATAGCATCACAGCTGCAGAAAGGGAGGATGTCGTGGAGAGATCGTCTACAGAGTCTGTGTGGGCGGAAGTCAGAAACAGGAAGGGAGTAATCAATCTATTGGGAGTATTCTACAGACCCCCCAACAGCCACCGGGACAATGAGGAGCAGATAAGTAGGCAGATATTAGAAAGGTGCAAAAATAACAGGGTTGTTGTCATAGGTGACTTCAACTTCCCTAATATTGATTGGCACCTCCTTAGTGCAAAAGGTTTAGATGGGGCAGAATTTGTTAGGTGCGTCCAGGAAGGATTCCTGACACAGCATGTGGACAGGCCGACTAGAGGAGAGGCCATACTGGATCTAGTACTAGCCAATGAACCTGGTCAGGTGACAGATTTCACAGTGGGTGAGCAGTTTGGAGATAGTGATCACAACTCCCTAACCTTTAGCATAGCCATGGACAGGGATAGGAGCAGACGATACAGGAAAGTTCTTAATTGATGAAGGACTAATTACGCAGAAACTTGGGAACATAAATTTGGAACAGATGCTCTCAGGGAAATGCACAGCAGAAATGTGGAGGCTGTTGAGGGAACACTTGCATGGGTTTCTGGATAGGTTTGTCCCACTGAGACAGGGAAAGGATGATAGGTAAAGGAACCATGGTTGACAAGAGAGGTGAAATATTTAGTCAGGAGGAAGAAGGAAGCATACTTAAGGTTTAGGAAGCAAAAATCAGACAGGGCTCGTGAGAATTATAAGGTAGCCAGGAAGGAGGTTAAGAAGGGATTTAGGAGAACTAGAAAAGGACATGAGAAGGCCTTGGCGAGTAGGATTAAGGAAACCCCAAGGCATTCTACATGTACGTGAAGAACAGAAGGACAAGTAGAGTGGAGGTAGGACAGCTCAGGGATAAAGGGGCAAACGTGCCTGGAGGCGGAGGAGGTAGGGGAGGTCCTTAATGAATACTTTGCTTCGGAGGATCACTAGAGAGAGGGACTTTGATGAATGTGAGGTTAGCGTAGAACAGGCTAATGTGCTGGAGCATGTTGAGGTTAAGAAAGAGGCAGTATTGGAGCTTCTGAAAAGCATTAGGATAGATAAGTCCCGACGGGACTAAGGCCAGACGGGATATACCCCAGATTGCTGGGGCGTTGACGATGATATTTGCATGCTCCCTGGCCACAGGAGTGGTACCAGAGGATTGGAGGATTGCAAATGTTGTTCCCTTGTTCAAGAAATGCAATAGGGATAATCCTGGGAACTACAGTGTGTATTAAGTCAATGGTGGGATTCTTAGGGACAGGATTTATAAGCATTTGGAGAAGCATAGTCTTATTAGGGACAGTCAGCATAGCTTTGTGACGGGCAGGTCATGTCTAACGAGCCTGAGTTTTTCGAGGAGGTGATAAAACAAATTGATGAAGGCAGAGCAGTGGATATGGACTTTAGTAAGGCATTTGACAAGGTTCTGCATGGTAGGCTCATACAGAAAGTCATGAGGCATGCGATCCATGGAAACTTGGCTGCGTGGATTCGAAATTGGCTTGCCCACAGAAGGCAGAGGGTGGTAGTAGATGAGGAATATTCAGTTTGGGGGTTAGTGACTAGTGGTGTTCCATAGGGATCTGTTCTGCAACCCTTGCTCTTTGAGATTTTTATAAATGACT
The DNA here is from genome assembly GCF_009764475.1 of Pristis pectinata. NCBI lineage: Eukaryota > Metazoa > Chordata > Chondrichthyes > Rhinopristiformes > Pristidae > Pristis > Pristis pectinata. The sequence goes on from NC_067405.1 coordinate 19,886,274, forward strand.
TGGATGAGGAAGTGGAGGGATGGGTTAGTAAGTTTGCAGATGACATGAAGGTTGGAGGTTTTGTGGATAGTGTAGAAGGTTGTAGTAGGTTACAACAGGATGTGGACAGGATGCAGAGTTGAGCGGAAAAGAGGCAGATGGACAAGTGTGAAGTGATACACTTTGGAAGATCGAACTTGATGGCAGAGTACAAGGTTAATGGCAGGATTCTTAGCGGTGTGGCGGAACAGAAGGATCTTGGATTTCAAGTCCATAGTTCCTTCAAAGTTGCTGCACAAGTTGTTAGGGTAGTTAAGAAGGTGTATGCTGCACTGGCCTTCATTAGTTGGGGGATTGATTTCAAGAGCCACGAGGTAATGTTGCAACTCTAATTGTGGTCTAACCAGAGTTTTATAGAGTATTGTGTTCATTTATGGTCACCTCATTATAGGATGTGGAAGCTTTAGCGAGGGTGCAGAGGAAATTTACCAGGATACCGCCTTGATTAGAGAACATGTCTTATGATGAAACGTTGAGTGAGCTGGAGCTTTTCTCTTTGGAGCAACACAAGATGAGAGGTGACTTGACAGAGGTGTATCAGATTATGAGAGGCATAGATAAAGAGTGGACAGCACCTTATTCCCAGGATGGCAATGGCCAATACCAGAGGTCATCAGTTTAAGGTCAGAGGAGGAAAGTTTAGGGGAGAAGTCAGAGGTAGGTTTTTTGCACAGAGAGTGGGGGGGTGCCTGGAATGCACTGCCGGGGGTGGTTGTAGAGGCTGATACAAAAGGGCATTTAAAAGACTCTTAGATAGGCACATGGATGTAAGAAAAATGGAGGGTTATGGGCTGTGTAGGAGAGAAGGGTTAGATTGATCACAGAGTAGGTTTATAAAGGTTGGCACAACATCGTGGGCTGAAGGACCCATACTGTTCTGTACTGTTCTGTGTTCTATATTACAGATGTCAACAAGTGATGACTTGTGCAAAGTGAAGGGTTTATCAAATACTAGTTATCTTCATAGCTGGCATAATATCAAGCTTGGTGGTCGTTAATTGCAGCTATCAAAACTTTCTCAGTGCTCAAACCCAACAGAGTAAAAATGTAGATTTAGCTCTAATTTAATTCTCTCAGGAATTCCTCTATTTTAATTTCCGGCTAAATAAGAGAGAAAGTAAGTGGTTATGTGAATTTGAGTAAATGAATTTGCATCTGCCATGTATTTGATGGTGGTGGCCAAATATAGTCTAAAGTGTTTCCATTGTTCTGAAAGTATTGTTGAAATCTCTGGAAGTATTCAATGTATTTTCTTTCTTTGTAAATGCTCTTTATGCCCATGGCCATGACCTGCCACTCAAACTAAGGTTGCAGCAGGCATTCCCTCTGTTGGAGACATGCCACTGAAATTCTTTTATTTTACTTACTAGAAGCTGGTAAGCATCAAGCATCAGGGATGAAGTCTGAGATATTCATTCAAATAGGCTGATCAGATCAGATAGGATTAGGTTATTGTCATATATTCCAGGGTGCAATGAAATTCCTAGCTTGGGTAAAGCTCACAGAGTAAATGGCGTACGTGGTCATATTATATACAACAATAAATAGAGCGACAAGCCCGAAACAACAAAATGGTGCAAAGGTGGCTGTGCAGTCTGAAGTAGTACAAAAAAACGCTGAAGTAGCAATAAGAGAATAACTGAGGGAGGTAGAATTAAGGGACCAAAAATGTGGCAGCACCACCGGGAAGGGGATGTGAAGGAGGTGATTGGTTCAGAAGTCTGACAGCAGTGGGGAAGAAGCTGTTCTTGAGTCTGGTCGTCCGGGCTTTCAAGCTCCTTTATCTTGTCCCAGAGGGTGGAAGAGAGGAAAGGGAATGGCGAGGGTGGCAGGCTTTCTTGTCGATACTATTTGCATTCCTGAAGCAATGCACTGTGAAGATAAGATAAGATTTCTTATTAGTCACATGTACATCGAAACACACAGTGAAATACATCTCTTGCGTAAAGTGTTCTGGGGGCAGCCCACAAGTGTCGCCATGCTTCCGGCGCCAACATAGCATGCCCACAACTTCCTAACCTGTATGAGGAAACTGGAGCACCAGGAGGAAACCCACGCAGACACGGGAGAATGTACAAACTCCTTACAGACAGTGGTCGGAATTGAACCCGGGTCACTGGCACTGTAAAGCATTACGCTAACTGCTACACTACCTACCGTGACTGGATGGAAGGAAGTGATGAGCCTGTGATGGACTGGGCAATGTTCACCGCTCTCTGCAGGTTCTGGAAGTCCACAGCAGAGCAGTTGCCACACTCAGCTGAGATGCATCCTGCCTGAATACTTTCCACAGCACATCTGTAGAAGTTCGAGAGAATCCTTGTGGGCAAGCCAAATCTTCTCAGACGTCTAACAAAGTATACTCGCTGTTGGACTTTCTTGATCACCACATCAGTGTGAATGGACCAGGTGAGGTTGCTGGTGACATGGATGCCAAGGAACTTGAAGCTGTCAACCTTCTCTACAGCAGCTATGCTTATGAGCACACAGTTGTGTTCACCACCCCATTCCCCCGCCCCACCTCCCCTTAGGTCAACCATCTCTTTCGTCTTGCTACCGTTAAGAGCTGGGTTGTTATTCTGACGCTATGACACAAGGTTCAGCTGTGCCTTTACTAAATTGAACCATTGCAACATCTATTCATTTCTTCATTCTCCAGATAAATTCCCTTTGAGTTGGTATGGTGTTCCATATTTGGTAACTTCTGTCCTTTCACACCACTGGTCACCATATTTTATTAGCATGCAACTAGGAAAAGTCCAAAATGATGAAGGCCATCATAAATTCAAGGTTAAATCTATCAAGAACTGATATAAAAGCTTTTTTAAAGATGGGGGACCTAACAGAGAATTTAAAAGCTATTAAAAGGTTTTGATGAGGTGGATGCAGGGAGGTTGTTTCTGTTTGTGGAGAAGAGCTAAATAAGTGATCACACTGAAGAAATTTAAGAGACCTGTTTTACTGACAATGGTGAGAAAATGGAACTCATTAATGCAGATAATATTTCAGGCAAAGAGTAAAAATTCAATTAAAGGGAAGTTGCATATGAGGGAGAAGATTGGAGTTTACACAACAACACAAGAACATTAGAAAATAGGAGCAGGAGTAGGCCACCAGGCCCCTGAATCCAACCTGCCATTCAATATGACCATGGCTGACCTACGCTGGCCTCAACTCCTCTTCTGTGCCAATTCCCCATAATTGTCAATTCCTCGATCGTTCAAATATTTATCTATCTGCACATTAAAAATATTTAATGATATGGCCTCCACCACCTTGGGGGCTGAGAATTCCAGAAATTCACTATCCTCTGAGAGAAGAAATTTTTATGCAACTCAGTCTTAAAAGACCAGCCCCTTATTTTGTAGTTATGTCCCCTTGTTTGTGACTCTCCCACTAGTGAAAACATCTCAACATCCACGCTGTCAAGCTCCATCAGAACCTTATTTGTTTTAATAAGGTCACCCCTGATTCTTCTTAAGTTCCAAGGAATGCAGACACAAACTGTCTAACCTCTGTTGATAGGACCACCCTCTCCTCCCAGGAATTGGCCCAGTGAATCTGCTTTGGACTGGCACTAATGCTACCATGTCCTTTTTAGGTCAGGGGATCTAAACTTTGCACAGTATTCAAGGTGTGGCCTCACCAACACTCTGTCCAACACTTTCCCTAGCCTTAAGCTCCAATCCCTTCGCAATAAAAACCAACATGTCATTTGCCTTCTTGACTACTTGTTGGACCTGCCTCTAGCTCTTGTGATTCATGCACAATAACACCCTCTGAACTTCAATCACTTGTAGTCTTCCTCCATTTAGATAACAATATGCCTTTTGATTCCTCTTACCAAAGTGTATAACCTCACGCTTACCATATTAAACTCCATTTGCCAGGTTTCCACCCAGTCACTATGTATAAATTGTTTTTTTTATCCAAAATAAGCTTTATTCATAATAAAAGACAAACTATATACAATAATAAAACAGTGCAAACCTTTACATTCGTGTACAGATAAATTATTAGTGTTACTTTTTACACAAACCACAGCACCGATGCCATTCGTGTGGCTCCCTGGGGTGATACCCCAATCCCATCTTTACAATCTTTAAGGGGCTTCCTCGCATGACCCCACCCCTCCCTCTCCTGTGGCAGAAGAACCCTAAACTGTCGTCCTTCCCCACCGAGCCCTCGTGCTGGCTGCACCCGGCTTCAGTGCGTCCCTCAGCACGTACTCCTGCAGCCTGGAATGTGCCAGTCGGCAGCTTTCCCCTACGGACATCTCGCAGTGCTGGGAGACCAACAAGTTTCGGGCAGCCCAAAGGGCATCTTTCACCAAGTTGATGACCTTCCAGCAGCAGTTGATGTCCGTCTCTATCCATGTATAACTTGTTTTTTTTTAATCGCAAAATAAACTTTATTCATAATAAAAGACAAACTATATACAATTATAAAACAGTACAAGCCTTTACATTCTTGTACAGATCATTCATTAGTGTTACCTTTTTATATAAAAAACAGCACCGTTGCCACACGTGTTGCTCCCTGGGGGCTACCCAGTCCTCTGTGCAGAATCACAATATCCTCATCCTGTTCCACCTATATTTGTATCATCAGTAAACTTGGAAACCTTACTCTTAGTTCCCTCCTCTAGGTAAATAGTAAACATTTGAGAGCCAAGAACTGATCCCTAGTTACATCCCTCCAGCCTGGAAATAACCCATTTATTCCATTTCTTTGACAGCCAGTTTCAATCCATGCTAACACAATTCCTCCAATCCCTTGGACTCCTAATATATGCACCAGGCCCTTACGTGGCACCTCTTCAAAAGCCCTTTGGAAATCTAAATATATTACCAGAATCAGAATCAGGTTTATTATCACTGACAAATGTCGTGAAATTTGTTGTTTTGCAGCAGCAGTACAGTGCAAGACATGAAGACATAAAAATTACTATAAGTTACAAAAATACATAAATGGTGCAAAAGAGGAATAATTAGGTAGAGTCCATGAGTTCATGGACCATTCAGAAATCTGACGGTGGAGGGGAAGAAGCTGTTCCTGAAACATTGAGTGTGGGTCTTCAGGCTCCTATACCTCCTCCCCAATGGTAGTAATATGAAGAGGGCATGTCCCGGGTGGTGAGGGTCCTTAATAATGGATGCTGCCTTCTTGAGGCACTGCCTCTTGAAGATGTCCTCAATGGTGGAGAGGGTTGTGCCCGTGATGGAGCTGGCTGAGTCTACAACCCTCTGCAGCCTCTTTCGATTCTGCACATTGGAGCCTCCACACCAGGCGGTGATGCAACCAGTCAGAATGCTTTCCACCATACATCTATAGAAACTTGCAAGAGTCTTTGGTTGCATACCAAATCTCCTCAAACTACATCTACAGGTTCCCCAATCTACTTTCCCTGTCACATCCTCAAAATTCATGCAACTTGCCACCCCATTCCCAATCTCTCATTCCTCTCCACAGTTCAGGAATGGGTTATTGCTGCTTCGCATAGCTCCATCTTTGTTTCTCTCCAAGCAGGTTCCTACTCATTCTACAGCTTGACGCCAAAAGTCTCCAAATTGTACCACATTCAGTCATTTCATTGAGATGTCATTGCATATGCCTCAACTTATAATTCTGCCATTAGCATTTAGCTAAAATAGTCTACATTAAAAGTCAGAATTTGCAAACTGTGTTGATAATTCAGATGTAGACGATGTAAATACTGAGACTAACTCAAAAATGTATATGTATATGTGTTCTTAAAATTCATTTTGTTCCATTTTTCTAAAGGACCTCTTTTCCTTTTAAATACACAGATCCGTTATCAGGATACTGAAATACATTAAGCATGTGTTAAGTAGCAGATACGATTCTAAAAGTTATAAAATAATATCAGTAACAGCTACTGGAAATCTTAACTCTTAATCCAAATGAGTTTTTGGAAAGTCCATAGCCTTCAAAATTTAATTACAGGCATTGTGCCACATGAGACAATAGCAGCAGAACTTCTGCATTCATTCACCTGATCCAGTTTGGAGATGACGAGCCTGCAGCAGAGGGCTGAGATTACAAAACTGAACATATTTTAATCAGATAGTTCCAGAGTAGTATAGAGATAAAGTTTTGCATTGTAATTTTATAGGGACATTTCTTATTATTAGTTATTCATTGGGGTTGTTACCTCATTGTAAATACAAGCACAGAGAACTGAATTCAAATTTTACTTGAAATTCAACCGCAGTTTATCTCAATCATTTGTAGAACAAACAATGTCAGCATGCAACACGTGATTAAGGCAAGCAAATGGACTAAATGGATCCATCAAGCTTGCCCCACCATTCAGAATGGGCACAACAACACCACCAGAGATTTTGTACCAAGCAGCAGTCATATAGCATCCTGAGAGAGGCAGAAAAGATTCACAAGGATGTTACCAGGACTGGAGGGCATGAGTTAAAAGGAGAGGCTGGATAGGCTGGGACTTGTTCCCTGAAGTATAGGAGGCTGAGGGGTGACCTTATAGAGGGGCGTAGATAAGGTGGATGGTCACAGTCTTTTTCCCAGGGCCGGGGAGTGTAAAACTAGGGGGCATATATTTAATGTTAGAGGGGAAAGATTTGAAAGGGATCTGAGGGGAAACTTTTTTTTACACAGAGGGTGGTGTGTATGTGGAACAATCTGCCAGACGAAGCTGTATAGATGGGTACAATCACAATATTTGAAAGACATTTAGACAGGTACATGGATAGGAAAGACTTAGAAGGATATAGACCAAATGTAGGCAAATAGGACTAGGTCAGATGGACATCTTGGTCGGCATGGATGAGCTGGGCCAAAGGGCCTGTTTCCATGACTCCAGAAACCAGAGAAAATCCCTGAACATGAGTGAGCTAGCTTCACCATATATTCATGCTCCAAGTGACATCAAATGTGAGCTGCACAATAGTTCATATCACTGTTACATAGCAAGCTTCCTTTATGTATATGACGCATTCCTTTATGTATATGCCACCTGCCAAGGATAGTGCAAACTAATGTTTCAGCAAGCCTATGCTTATGATAAGGTTCCAATAGTATTCAGAGGTCAAATTTACTGTACAATCCAATCACATAAAAACTACACGCTACGGTTGAATCCTCATCCATAAGACATTGTTGCCATCTGAAATAGCAGTTATAAACACATCTCATCACGGTCAAACTCATCCTGATTTTGTTTTATCTTTTTACAATGCACCTAGTCTAATTATTGCCAAAGGAGCATACTGCCCAATTTAAGACAATAGTTCAAAAAAGACATTTAGATACTGTATTTTGCAATTTCAACTCAAAACCTCAAGGAAGAAAATATTCTGAGAAAACCCTTTGACCCTAACCCTCCCCGCCTCAACACACACACACACACACACACACACACACACACACACACACACACACACACACACACACACACACACACACACACACACACACACACACACCCTGCCTGTTAGGAGATTAAAAATAATCATGGAGATCCACGTGCCTTCTCTGGGTCTGGTCTTTGCTTCTTCAGGATTGCTGGTCTGCATAAGAACATATGAGTTCAAGCTGGAGTATGGAAATCAGCCCAAGCCTGTTCTGCCATGCTGTAGGATCATTACTGATCTAATGTTGGCCACAAGTCCATTCTCCTTCATGTTCCTATAACCCTCGAGTCCCCTTTAGCCAAAACTCTATTTATCCAAGGCTTGGAAATGTTCAGTAACTTCTGTGCTCTCAGAGGTAGAAAATTCCAAAACCTCACAGCCCTCTGATAACCCCTGATTACCTCCAATTTAAATGTGTGACCCTTTATTCTGAATCTATAACCACAGTTCCAGGTTCCTCATTAAGGGAGAGATCTCAGCATCTACCCTATCAAGCCTCCATAAACTCTGTTTAAATAGTCCTATCCACCTTCCCAAGTTGTTTGGCTTAGAAGTAGATAAACTGATACCACCTGAGCAAGCATAGTCAGGAAACTCACTCAGGAGCAGAACTGATTAAGCTCTTTCACATCCCCAGCACCGTGCTATTTTAGTAAGTATTTTTAAGGAAGGATGAAATTAATAGATTCAGTAGAAGCCCACAATATCTGTAAGCTTTCATCTTTTGCTTTAGATATATAAATATAGGTTGAAATAATTGCACTGGATCATGAAGTCCAGAAGTCATGCAGCATGAATACATGCCCTATGTTCTATCAAGTCTGCACTGACCATCAAGCACCCATCTACATTAATCCTACACTAATCTCACTCCATTCTCCCCACGGTCCCCTCAATCCCAACCCCCCCCCCCCCCCCCCCCCCAGATCCTACCACTTACTTATACACTAGGGGGAATTTACAGTAGTCAATTAACCTACCAACGCGCGTGTCTTGGGACGTGGAAACTGGAGCACCCAGAGAAAACTCATGCCAGTCACCGCCCACACAGACAGCGTTTTGCACTGTGAATCTTGTTTTTTTTCCAGAAATTTCACACTTTATTCAAATCAAGAAAAGTGTCCGGTGTTTGTGAAGGAAACCAGGCAAAGCTGCATGGAGGAGAAAGTTGCTGCTGGGAGACACCGGTTCTTCATTCACTCTTTTCATCAACCAGATTTCCACAGGTCCATAACTGAGTTTCATGTGGGTCTGGATATGAAGTGCAAATCCAGTTCCAATGAAGGGTCTTAAACAGCAACTCTGTTTCTTTCCCATAGATGCAGCCTGACCTGCTGAGTATTCCCAGTATTTTATTATCCTGGATATGAAGGGTGATTGTTGCTAACATTGTGGCAAATTGTCACATTGAACCAGCTTTCATACCAACATTGTACTCCATTGGTTCCTGAAATAGCTCTCAATAATTACCTGTCCCTAACCCTCGGGAAATGGGATGGAATCAATGACGTTGGGGGAGAACGATCCGTGAACCCATCAACACTACCTCATTATTCCTTTTTTTTGCACTATTTATTTATTTTTGCAATTTATAGATTTATGTCTTTGCACTGTACTGCTGCCGTAAAACAACAAATTTCACGTCATACGACAGTGATAATAAATCTGATTCTTTTTCTGATTCTGAGGAGGGGGGAGGTGCAGGTGTTGGAGGTTCAATCCCCACTAATAGACTTCCCACAGAATTTCTTTGCCATGTTGTTCTGTCCTCAATAACAATACAGAAATTACTTTTGCAGTATCTGCAATCCCAGTAGGAATATGCTGGCATTGGAATAATATCAAAAGACCGGAAGAATGACCTGCTGCTATTGCCTGTACCAGTGGATGTAAACAATTTATTTAATTGGGCAGGTGGGTGGATTGTCTTATCTGGAAAGGCTGATTAGACTAAGCTTGTATCCACTGGAGTTTAAAAGTGGGAGGGACAATTTAGTTGAAACATATAAGATCCTGAGAGGGTCTTGTTCGGGTAGATGTGGAGGGTATGTTTCCTCTTGAACTAGGGATCACTTTTTAACTACGAGTGTTTACCCATTTAAGATAGAGAGGAGGTGATTATTTTCCTCTCAGAGGGTCGTAAGTCTTTGGAAAGTTCTTCCTTAAATAATGGTGGAAACAGAGTCCTTGCATGTTTTTAAGGCAGATATAGATACTCCTGGTGAACAAGGGGATGAACAGTTACTGGGCGGAAGGCAGGAATGAAGACTGAGGTTACAATCAGATCAACCATAATCTTATTGAATGATGGAGCAGGCTCAAGAAACCAGGTGCCCTACTCCTGCTACTGATTTGTATGTTCGTATGTAATCTATAGCGGCTGTGGTGGATCAGATAACTATATATACCAGAGCGTCAAAGGGCAATATCATTGTTATTCTGTCTACCTCATGTCTGTCATGTGATATGTCATCCAAAATGTAGACTTCCCATTTGTCACACTTAATTCTGTTGTTTGTTCTGCCTGGGTAAAATGACAATCACAATTTCACCAAGCTGAACAGGTTTCAGTTTATTCTAAGGATGTGTAACAAGTAAACAATCGTCCAATGAATGGCTGGTTAAATGAATTTAAATGAAAGGTTTCTTACTGCTGCTTTATCATACTTTGTGTGAATTTAATAGAGAAAAGCAGTTCAACTCTCCTCTGAAGTTTGGAATGATAATGCTAAAGTTTCTTATTCCTGACATGAACTTATTGAGCAAAATATCCTCCTTCCATGCTGCAAATTTCAATGGTTTCATTGTTCTGTGCTTATGGTAATAACCTTGGCAATTCCTGCAATGGCAGCCCCAGAGGCTGACACCCTAGACTGAAGGCCAAGATACAGAATACAAGCTTAGGCCCCTGCCTCCTTCTGCTCAAAAGAAATTGTACCCTTAACGTCAATCATGAAAGGAATGAGGGATATTATCTTTTGCCCCAGGGGTAAACTGATTCAGTTCAGTGCTGCCTACGTGTATGATCATGAGGTTTTAATCTGAGCAAGCCAGAGTTCTTTCGGAGCAGACAGTTAACGAGTGACGTTGACTCATCTGCCATTAGCATGCAGAGAGTGTGGGGTGCACAGTCTTCTCTGATGGGACACCGTCTGGCATTGGATAATTGCTGTTGCATCTGTCTCTGTACCTAGCACCTGATAATACTGAAGACAAGCTAATTACTGGCCACCTGTATAAAATGTCTAGACTTTAAAACTAAATATGAACTTAAAAAGCACCGTCTTCACAAATACTGTATATATTCAGACTTTTATTTTGCTTTCACTGGTGCAGGAAGAATCTATTGCTTCAAATTGATTTTCTACACAAATAACAAATGATAAGGAAGGTGACTGAACTCATCACCCTTTCTTATCTATGGTTCAGAAAGGTGTTCAGTGCTTTAATTCAGTCATGGTCTGTATGAGACTAAAAGAACACCACCTTCCACAAGAATTATATCCCTGGTTAACTCTGTACAACTGTTACAGGTTATAATCAGTTTGTCAGTGCCTGATCTTCTCATGCCCAATCACCAAAGTCCTGGTCCTTCATTGGCAGCACAGTGCTATTGGATAATTCAGTGAATGGTGATAGCGGGATCAGCAGTCAGAAAGACTCCCAGGAGCAGGACACTCTAGGAATGGGCCATGACTGCACCTATCGCTTGCCGCTTCCTGAATCACCACCACCCCCCACACCCCCACCCCCCCCCCCCCACCACCACCTCTTTATACAGCTATCTCTTCTTTACACTCTCAGTCCTGATACAGGGTCTTGGCCCAAAACGTCAACAATCCCATTGCCCACACAGATGCTGCCTGACCTGCAGAATTCCTCCAGCAGCTCTTTTTTTGCCCCTGCTGTCTGATGATTGTGAGAGAGGCCATGTCAATCAATGCTGATAAACTCCATTGTGATTTATTTAAATAAGCTTTTGACAGCTTTGTATCTTATGTTGGAACTAGTAATTATTTGGCTCTGGTAATATTTTTAAAGCTACTTATCAGCTTATACATTTCAAATAAGCAAGTCTGTTTGAAGAAAGATTGTCAAGCTGTCTATAGATAATTACTATTTATTCCTTAACATGCCAGCAAAGAACAATTCCAAATGTTCTACTACTCCAAGCTGAATCACTAATGTAAAACTATGGGGGGAATCCAGCCTATTTTGTTGCCCACTATTCCTACTCATCCACACTGATCTGCTCCAGAAAAACAGGACCCAGCAAGATCACTCCATAACAATTTTTGGCAGTGGAAGACCAAGTTAAAATCTAATTCACAGCCACTTTTCAAAGATGCAGAAAATTTTCAGGATAAACCTCAAAGCTGAAATAAAAGTTAGATAGATATCATTGCATATAGATATCAGAGCAAGAGAAAGCACTGTCTAGCACATGAGGTGCTGGGACTTGTGCAAATTGCCTGCAAAGTAGGAGACAAAACAACTCCTAAAATATAGGGATTCCTTTTACACCACCTCATTGTTCCTTAAATTAATTTAGAACATTGAACATTACAGCACAATACAGGCCTTTCAGCCCACAATGTTGTGCTGACCTTTTGGTTTAGGTATTGGTATTGGTTTATTATTGTCAGTTGTACCAAGGTACAGTGAAAAACTTGTCTTGCATACCGATCGTACAGGTCAATTCATTACACAGTGCAGTTACATTGAGTTAGTACACAGTGCATTGATGTAGTACAGGGTACCTATTCTAAGATCAATCTAACCATTCCCTCCTACATACCCCTCCATTTTTCTATCATCCATGTGCCTATCTAAGAGTCTCTTAAATTTCCCTGATGTATCTGCCTCTATCAGCACCCCTGGCAGCATGTTCCATGCACCCACCACTCTGTGTTAAAAACTTACCTCTGATATCCCCCCTGTATTTTCCTCCAATCACCGTAAAATTATGCTGCTTCATGTTAGCCAGCTCCGCCCTGGGAAAAAGTCTCTGGTTGTCCACTCGATCTAGGCCTCTTATCATCTTGTACACCTCCGTCAGGTCACCTCTCATCCTCCTTCTCTCCAAAGAGAAAAGCCCGAGCTCACTCAACCTATCCTCTTATATGTCTTATATGTTCTCCAATCCAGGCAGCAGATAAGATAAGATAAGATATTTATTTATTAGTCACATGCACATCGAAACACACGGTGAAATGCGTCTTTTTGCGTTACTGTGTATGTGCTGGGGGCAGCCCGCAAGTGCCGGGGGCAGCCCGCAAGTGCCGCCACTCTTCTGATGCCAACATAGCATGGCTACAGCTCCTAACCTGTACGTCTTTGGAATGTGGGAGGAAACCGGAGCACCAGGAGGAAATGCACGCAAATCTCCTCCTAAAGCTTCCACATCCTTCTAATACTGAGGCAACCAGAACTGAACACAATATTCCAAGGGTTTTACACAGCTATAACATTACCTCACAGTTTGGAATAATTTGCTCAAATACTTTATTCAGAATCATGTGTTAAGCATCCTGTATGTATGAAGAAGACTAAGGGTAGATTCAAATTTGAAATGTGTCGTGACTCTGAATGCAATTTTCCATGTTTTTATTGTTTGACATAATAGGATCATCATAGAATCGTCATAATAGGATAACAGTATATTCTGCATTCTGTTATTGCTTTTCCCTTGTACTACTTTAACATACTGATGTGATGAAATTATCTGCATTGATGGCATGCAAAACAAAGTTTTTCACTGTGCCTCAGTACACATGGCAATAATAAACTAAGTTACCAATTTACCATCCCTCAAGAGCCTCCTTTTAAGGTTAAAGTGTTCAATAACTAGATATTCTTTATACCTCAATCCTCAGGCACTAGGGTCTTTATATATATAAAAAGAACAGGCAGAAAACACTCAGCAGGTCGGGTCGGATCTGTGAAAAGAGAAATAGAGTTAATGCTTCAGGTCAAAGATCCATCCTCAGAACTAGGAAAATGGGAAATCAGGTTAATTTAAAACTGAAAAGAAGGTGGGGGTGGGGAGATGGATAAGGCAAAGGATCAGCAAACCACCTCAAAGATTTAGATATATCCCTCGTGCATAACTGGTCAAAAACGGGAAGTGTTTTCCAGTATAAATTGGCCAGCAGACCGCAGAGTTTCAGTAAGACCTCCTCTGACCACTGTCCAACATCTGGATCATACGGGTGAGAATTTTTGTTGCCAGGAGCCCTGCACTGTTTGAACATAACAAATCTACATGATCATTTACAACTTCACCCTTGACTATTTTGATACCATTCTCTCACACATTTCAGCAGAAGGTGAATAGATCAAAACTGTGAGAAGAAACATTGGCTGTTATACCCACCCCCAACTTTGTTTCACTCTTAGGAACATCTACATTCTTGCTAAGAGTACCATGCTCTACATGGATCAAACCTTCCTTCTTCATGTGGCAGAGTATGATAAAATACAGTGAGGTAGAATTTCCATGGGATTCTTCCTAGTCATACAGTCTAACCCAGAAGAAATGGTATTATTGACTTTATGGCATTTTTCCAAGTCTCAGCTGTAATCATAAAATCATAGAATCATAGAACAGTACAGCACAATACAGGCACTTTGGCCCACAAGGTTGTGCCAAGCTTTAAACTTCGCCTAAGACTATCTAACACCTTCCTCCCACATATCCCTCTATTTTAAATTCCTCCATATGCTTATCTAGCAATCTCTTGAATTTGACCAATGTACCTGCCTCCACCACCACCCCAGGCAGCGCATTCCATGCTCCAACCACTCTCTGGGTAAAAAACCTTCCTCTGATATCTCCCTTAAACTTCCCACCCATTACTTTAAAGCCATGCCCTCTTGTATTGAGCATTGGTGCCCTAGGAAAGAGGTGCTGGCTGTCTACTCTATTCTTCTTAATATTTTGTACACCTCTATCATTCTCCCCTCATCTTCCTTCGCTCCAAAGCCCTAGCTCTCTCAGTCTCTCCTCATAATGTATAATCTCTAAACCAGGCAGCATCCTGGTAAATCTCCTCTGCACCCTTTCCATTGCTTTCACATCCTTCCTATAATGAGGCGACCAGAACTGGACACAGTACTCTAAGTGTAGTCTAACCAGAGTTTTGTAGAGCTGCATCATTACCTCGCGGCTCTTAAACTCAATCCCACGATTTATGAATGCTAATCAATGAGGGCAATCAGGAGAAACCCCTCCTGAATATTTACTGAGAAGATTCCCCTTGAACCTTGTGGTCTGTTGAAGGAAAAATAAGAATAAAATAGCACTCTATCCTCAAAATTAAGAGAAACAGAGAATACTTTAAAACTCTGTTCTTTATCAAGGTATTCATTAGTAAGAAGCAGCATAAATGACTTTCTATTGACTCGTTTCCTGTTACACGGAAATTCTTACTGTTGGCGACAACGTTGGAACTGCTAATCCTGGATTTTATTGCTGAATGCCTCACACATAAATATTGCTTAACACTCAGATAGAGGACTCAGTGTAGCAGAATGACATTCTGTTCATCCTGTGAAACAAATCACAGATAGGCTTCAAGGTTAAAAATGATCTACCCACTGCAGCCTAGTGCTGCAGTATCTGACCCCGTTCCCAATCAGCTCACAGCTGCCTCTTTGTTGATGTGTATTACATAGACTGTGTGAAATTTCAGTCATGTAATCCCTTTAGATTTTGCCTCAAGAATTCAAAGTAATTAGTTTTTAGCTGAGGCAAGATCTTAAGGAGTAGCATTTAAAAGGGACCTTTAATTTATAGAACACCTTTGTGACAATAAGTAAGAAAAATATTTGAATTTAGATTTTTAACCTGATACCAATAAACAATTTAGGAGCACTATGTTATATTTACTTAGCTGGTCTGCAAAATATTCTGTTGTCTGATTATTAAATATATTAATTAGGCATACAGAGTATTCAGGGTACCCTCAGTAAGGATTCACACAAAACTTTTGCCAGTGGAATCCTATTTCAAGCAGTTGTTGGTGGCTGGCTCTCTAAACTTTGTGCACATTATTTAATTACAGAATTAACAAGCACATGCTAAATCCATGTGTATATAACTGACTGGGGGAACTTAGTTCTGATGGAATACATTTGATCTGAACCAGTAACTGTTGCTCTCTCCTCAGATGCTGCCTAACCTGCTGAGTATTTCCAGCATATCCCATTTTATTTCAGGTTTCATGCATCCGTGTTATTTTCCCTTGAAACCACCACACATAATTAAATCCAAGGTTTAATTAAATGGGAGGAAAAGTTCAAGGGGTGAAGCTAAGAGCAAATAAACATGAAAGGATTGATGATGTGAGCCAAAAGAGGCAGGGAACAAGTGAAAAACAACAAATAGCTTCAGAGGAGCTGTAGATTACAATAAATTATCAGCGTGCTAATTCTAGCAAAGCTGGAGAGTTGTTGTGATCCATATATATCATAGAAGAAAGTCAGCTGAATTTCAGGGAAGTGGACCACCTTGCTAACCAGTGGGGATTTCTGCCTCAAGCATTTTTTCAGAATACCCAGCAAGTGAGGCAGCATCTATGGAGAGAGAAGCACATAAGAGTTTGGGTGAAGGGTCATTGAACTAGAACATTAGTTTTCTTTCTTCACACATGATGCCTGACCTGTTTAGTATCCTTAACAGTTTCTGTTTTTTTTTGGATTCCCAGCATTTGCATTTTTTTGCATTTCTGGCACTTTTGTTTCTGTCATTTACAGGGATGTCAGGCCTGAAAAAGTAGTGGATATTGGCTAATACCAGATATCCCTTAATTTCATTATAAAGATCTACACACATTTATTTAGATTAAAATACCCTAACTTGGCTTCTTGGTTGACTTTATTGCCAGATAAACGTGCAACCAAGAAAAGAGATGGTTAGGAAATATGATCATTGGTGCCACGTGAAAGGTCTTATTTAAATCATCAATGCAATGTGCCACATTGGGGATCAGTGATTTTTAATGAAGACATATTCACAAACAGCAATGTCTGTGGCAACAGTTATATATATATATATATATTTTATACACACACACGCACACACACGCACACACACATATTGTGTGTGTGTGTGTGTGTGTGTGTGTGTGTGTGGATGATGCTATGTGCCTGTAATGCTGCTGCAAGTAAGTTTTTCATTGCACCTGTGCATACATGTACTTGTGCATATGACAATAAACTCAGCTTTGACTTTGACTTTGACTTAATATAAATGTTAACTTTAACAAGTATAATGCATTTCCCTTTAATATAAACGAATGAGCGTAATCCTCAAGCTGATAATATTTGGAAAATTGAAAAGAAATTGTTTAAGTTGTAATAGTGTTCTTCAGTATAGCACCTTTCATATATTTTACAGATGCCTCTCTGAAGAAAGCACTAACGTTCAACATCCATCAATAATGAAGGATGTGAAGCAAAGTTTGAACACTGTTTATTGCGATGTCCATCACTTGCCGCTTACTTATATTTCCTCCAATTACTTCCTGTGACATTACCTATTCATCACAAGTTGTGGAGTGGTTCTACATCGCAGAATATATGAAAATGCAGAAGGAGAAAAGGGTGGCACAGTGGTGCAGCTAGTGGAGCCACTACCTCACAGTGCCAGAGAACTAGGTTCAATCCTTACCTCCAGCAGCATCTGTGTGAAGTTTGAACATTCTCCCTGTGGTTGTGTGGGTTTCCTCCCACAACCCAAAGACATGCAGGTTGGTTGGTTAATTGACCATTATAAATTGCCTCTAGCACATTGGTGAGTGGTAGAATTTGCGGAGAGTTGACGAGAAAGTGGGGAGAATAAAGTGGGATTATTGTAAATGTGTGGTTGATGGCTGATGCAAACTCAGTGGGGCAAAGAAACTCACCGTTCCTGTGCTGTATGGATCTATGATCTTTAGCTTGATCAGTGAAACCACATATAAATTGCCTTGCTCCATCCTCTATCTTATCTGCGCAGTCACCTGACAGAGATGCCAAAAATCAAGGAAATGAAAATAACCTGAACCTTCTCCTGATCCTCTAAAATAATTAAAGGTATCAATCTCATGGTGCCATTCACATTATTTGGCCTTGTCCAATTGCATTCCGCAGATAAGGCGTTGGAGGTCAGAGTTTCACAGTAACTCTACTGTTCTCCAGAGTACATGATATTCCCTCAGTTGCAAAGCCCAATTGTTTTCAAAGGGATTTTTTCTTTCCCACTTGTCTATAGTCTTGAGGGGAATTCTTTATACAATCCTTTTTAAAAGCTTGCTAATTTTGTACTTAAATTTGCCAGCTTAACAATATAAACTTGGTTATCACTAACAGGAGGAAATGTCACCAACCTGAAATGCTAACTCTGTTTCTCTCTGCACAGGTGCTGCCTAACCTAAGTATTTCCAATATTTCCCTTTTTATTTCAGATTTACAGCTAACACACTATTTCATTTTTCTTTGGTTATTTTCCACTTGAAATGTTTAGTGACAGCATTTGGCTTTTGATTCTAAAAGGCAGGACTAGTTTTCAAAGATCAATCTAAATTATTTACCTTCCCACCGTAATCCACAAACCTTGCCATAAAATCAGCAAATGGTGAAAATGCTCAACACGTTAGACAGTATCCTTGGAGAGAAACAGGAAAGGGTGCAGAAGATAAGATATAAGATATCTTTATTAGTCACATGTACATCAAAACACACAGTGAAATGCATCTTTTTGCGTAGAGTGTTCTGGGGGCAGCCCACAAGTGTCGCCATGCTCCGGCACCAACATAGCATGCCCACAACTTCCTAACCCCTACGTCTTTGGAATGTGGGAGGAAAGTGGACCACTTCATTTCCAGGGAGAGATTGGGTAGGCTGGGTTTGTTTTCCCTGGAGTGGAGGAGGCTGAAGGGAGACCTGATTGAGGTATAAGATAAGATATCTTTATTAGTCACATGTACATCAAAACACGCAGTGAAATGCATCTTTTGCATAGAGTGTTCTGGGGGCAGCCATCAAGTGTCGCCATGCTTCCGGAGCCTACATAGCATGCCCACAACTTCCTAAATGAGGGGCATAGATATGGTAGATTGTGAGAAACTTTTCCCCATAGCAGAGGATTCTAAAACCTAAAGGAACTGAAGAGGAAACTGCTGCCTGAGCGGGGGGCGGTGGAGGCAGAAACTCTCAGAGTATTTATCTAGATGAGCACTTGAATCAGCAAGTCACAGAAGGCTACGGAGAAAGACCTGGTAAATGGATTATGTGGACAGGTACTTGATGACCTGCATGGACCTGCTGAGCCAAAGGGCCTATTTCTGTGCTATATAACTCTATGACTCTATATATCAAGGCTCCAGGTGTTTCCTAGAGATTATTATGGGTATCACTTATCAGTGCAGTAAGTCTGCCTCACTGACCACCTCCAGATACACTACAGTCTGAAAGCAGTGTGATTGGGAGGGTATTGAACAGTGCGGAAGCCACAGATGGGAGTAGCTCCAAACTCCACATTGAAAGAAGTCCTGTAAAGCTGGACCATTCTTTAGTGGTCCCACGAAGGATCACAGATTAGGCTGGAATCTGGAGCAATACACACAAAATGCTGGAGGAACTCAACAGGTCAGGCAGCAGCTATGGAGAGAAATAAACAGTCGATGTTTCGGGTCGAGACCCTTCATCAGGACTGGAAAGGAAGAGGGAAGAAGCCAGAATAAGAAGGTCAGGGGAGGGGGAGGAGCACACGCAGGCAGGGAATAGGTGTGTTCAGGTGATAGGTGATATTGGTATTGGTATTGGTTTATTATTGTCACTTATACTGAGGTACAGTGAAAAACTTATCTCGCATACCGTTCGTACAGATTAATTCATTACACAGTGCATTGAGGTAGTACAGGGTAAAAATAATAACAGAATACAGAGTAAAGTGTCACAGCTACAGGGAATTGCATTGCAGGTAGACAATAAGGTGCAAGGTCATAACAAGGTAGATTGTGATGTCAAGAGTCCATCTCATCGTATAAAGAAACCGTTCGATAGTCTTATCACAGTGGGATAGAAGCTGTCCTTGAGCCTAGTGGTATGTGATCTCGGGGTCCTGTATCTTCTGCCTGATGGGAGAGAGGAGAAGAGAGAAAGACCCGGGTGGGTGGGGTCTTTGATTATGCTGGCTGCTTCACCATGGCAGCGAGAGTGCATGGAGGGGAGGCTGGTTTCCGTGATGTGCTGGGCTATGTCCACAACTCTCTGCAGTTTCTTGTGGTCCCAGGCAGAGCAGTTGCCATACCAAGCCTTGATGCATCCAGATAGGATGCTTTCTATGGTGCATCGATAAAAGTTGGTGAGTGTCAAAGGGGATGTGCCAAATTTCTTTGGCCTCCTGAGGAAGTAGAGGGTTATTAAGAGAAGATTTGAATACAGGGGTAAGGAAATCTTACCACAGTAATACTGGTGAGGCTATGAAGTGCATTGCAGATAGGTGGTCATTTCCTAAGCACGCCTGGCCTAACACTCCTAAAATTATACAGAGAACTTCAAACAGGCATTATAGGCCCCTTATTGGAATCTACATGAGTGTAGTATCTGTTTCAGGTACATATCCTGGATTGGGACCAGATTGGTTTGGGAATTCTGAGCACTGAATCACTGCATTAATTTAGATAGCAGCTCAAAAAATTTTGAGGGCTTCACCCAGATGACCAGTATAACTAAAGTCAAAATCTTCAGAAGTCATCTGGTTGGACAACTGCAGTTAGTTGCGGTTCCATTGACACTGCAAATGTGATAACTCAGTTTGAGGGTGGTCAATCTGTGAATGATTTAAACAGATGGCCAGAGTGCAATCAATCCAGTTTTACCATCAACAGAAAGCTAGGGGGGAAAGTGAGCTGCAAGAGAAATGCAAAGAAAAATCACCAAGATATATAAACTGTTCTCATGAATGGAGGAGAAGGCAGTAGAATGAGTGTAATGTGGGAAAATATGAGGTTAACCACTTTGGCAAGATAATAAGGAAAAAAGTGGTGAGGAGCTCGTAAGTGTTGTTTTCTGGGGAGATTTGGGAGTTCTGGTATAATCTTGTGATTGAAGAACTGAACATACTCAGGAGCTCAGCGCAGCCTGGTTGTTTATTCTAAAGGCCTCTCCTGACTGGTTCGACGAGCTACTACAGACAATTGCCACAACCCAGAGAGCAGTTGGTCACATGACACCGTGCTTCTAAGTAGCAGTCTTAAACCCATATTTTGCATTGAATGGATTCTTCTAGCCTGTGATGTCAATAATGGTGGATTGACCCTCAAACTCTGCTCTGCTTCTGCTATTGGCATCTTTGAAAACTTGTTTGAAACTGTCCTGGGTTATCTTGTATGGAAGGTTCTTAACAAAAAAATGTTTTGCTATTCCTTTGTCTTTTGTAATCTACTACCCTTGCTGTCAATTTTCTTGTGTCCCAAAAGTTTGCTTCCATTGTTGGAAGCAGATACAGCAGTAGTGTTTAAGAGGCCTTTAGATAGACAAGTGAATATGTAGGTAATGGAGGGATATGGATCATGTGTAGGCAGGAGAGACTTAGATGTAGTTTAATTTGGTATCATGTTCAGCACAGTCATTGTGGGCTGTTCCTGTGCTCTATGTTCTATGTTCTATATTCTATCAGCTCCATAGTGATTTCCAGTTGTCCCAGTTTCAAAGTTGACAAAACTAAATTTCTTGATAAATTCACATATGAACAACAGGTAAATCCTTTTCAGTGAAGACATCATTCTGTGCCTTCTTCAGTCCCTCAAACTCCTTCCATCCAGGTTTTCAAGAAATTTGGCAAGTAGGATTGAAGAGAATCCCAAGGCATTCTATACATACATCAAGAGCAAGAGGATAACTAGGGAGAGGGTAGGACCACTCAAGGATAAAGGAGGGAACATGTGTTTGGAAGTAGAGGATATAGGTGAGGTCTTTAATGAGTATTTTGCATCAGTATTTACCAAGGAGAAGGAAGTGGAGGATAGGGAGATCAGTGTGGAGCATGCTAATATGCTAGGGTATTTCGAGATAAAGGAGGAGGTAGTGATGGGTCTCTTAAAGAGCATTAAGGTGGATATGTCCCCAGAGCCTGATGGGATATACCCCGGGTTATTGAGAGAGGCAAGAGATGAGATTGCTGGGGCCTTGACCAATATCTTTGTGTCCTCTCTAGCCACAGGCAAGGTCCCAGAGGACTGGAAAGTGGCTAATGTTGTTCCATTATTCAAGAAGGGAAACAGGGATAATCTTGGTAACTATAGACTCACGTCAGTGGTAGGGAAGTTACTGGAGAGTATTCTTAGGGATAGGATTTATGAGCATTTGGAAAACCATAGTCTAATCAGGGCCAGTCAGCATGGCTTTGGGCAGGGCAAGTTGTGCCTTACTAACTTGATTGAGTTTTTTGATGAGGTGACAAGGGTGATTGATGAAGGTAGAGCTGTGGATGTTGTCTACATGGATTTTAGTAAAGCGTTTGACAAGGTCCCCCATGGGAGGCTCACCCAGAAGATTAAGATCTATGGGATCCATGGTGAATTGGCCGTTTGGATTCAGAACTGGCTGGCCTGTAGAAGACAGAGGGTAGTGGTCGATGGGACTTATTCTAGCTGGAGGTCTGTGACTAGTGGTGTTCCTCAGGGATCCATACTGGGACCTCTACTGTTTGTGATGTATATAAATGACCTGGATGAAAATGTACATGGGTGGGTTAGTAAGTGTGCAGATGATACAAAGGTTGGTGGTGTTGTGGAAAGCGTGGAAGACTGACAAAGGATACAGTGGGATATAGATCAGTTGCAGATATGGGCAGAGAAGTGGTAGATGGAGATCAACCCGGCCAAATGTGAAGTGTTGCACCTTGGGTTACCAAATGTAAAGAGACAGTACACTGTTAATGGCAAGACCCTTAACAGTGTTAATGATCAGAGGGATATTGGGGTCCAAGTTCATAGCTCCCTGAAAGTGGCTACACAGGGCAGTCAAGAAGACATATGGCATGCTCGCCTTCATTAGTCGAGGCATTGAGTTCAAGAGTCAGGAAGTTATGCTGCAGCTTTATAAAACTTTAGTTAGGCCACATCTGGAGTATTGCATTCAGTTCTGGTCACCCCATTATAGGAAGGATGTCAAGGCTTTGGAGAGGGTACAGAAGAGGCTTACCAGGATGCTGCCTGGATTAGAGGCCATGTGCTATGAGGAGAGGATGGACAAACTTGGGTTGTTCTCTCCGGAGCGGCATAGGCTGAGGGGAGATCTAAAAGTAGTTTAGAGGATTATGAGAGGCACAGATAGAGTAGACAGCCAGAATCTTTTCCCCAGGGTTGAAATGTCTAATACCAGAGGGCATGCATTTAAGTTGAGAGGGGTAAGTGAAAAGGAGATGTGTGGGGCAAGTTTTTTTACACAGAGAGTGATGGGTGCCTGGAATGCACTGCCTTGGGTGGCGGTGGAGGCAAACACGATAAGAGCATTCAAGAAGCTCTTAGATAGGCACATGAATGTGAGGGAAATGGTAGGATATGGACATTGTGTAGGCAGAAGGGATTAGTTTAGTTGGGCATTTTATTACTTATGCAATTGGTTCGACACAACATTATGGGCCATGGGGCCTGTTCCTGTGCTGTACTGTTCTATGTTCTATGTTCTAAATAGCAAAAAGACATGACTGCCACACTCCTACCCTTTAGCCTCAGTTACCATCCCTCATTTGCTTCCTTTCCACCTTTCATTGGCAGTCTCATCTCCCTTTCTCGTGCCCACTTATGTTTTCTTGAACGCCAGTGCAGTTTCAATTGTCACTTCCTTGTCCCAGGTTGGGAGAGGGATAAGGGTGAGACCTGAAACGTAAGGGTTAGTATTCCTGTTCTGCCTTTGCCCCTGTCTGCCACCATAGATAAGATAAGATAAGATAAGATAAGATAAGATAAGATAAGATAAGATAAGATATCTTTATTAGTCACATGTACATCGAAACACACAGTGAAATGCATCTTTTTTCATAGAGTGTTCTGTGGGCAGCCACAATTCGCTTCCGGCGCCAACATAGCATGCCCACAACTTCCTAACCCATACCTATTTGGAATGTGGGAGGAAACCAGAGCACCCGGAGGAAACCCACACTGACACGGGGAAAACATACAAACTCCTTACAGACAGCGGCTGGAATTGAACCCAGGTCACTGGTGTTGTAAAGCATTACACTAACCGCTACACTACAGTGCCTGCCCATTCTGACTGGATCTCATTCTGACTGGGGGCACCGCAGGAAGGCTGAATTTTTGAATACCGTTGGAAGGATTTTGTGAGTGTACCGCACTCAAGGTCTGGCTTTCACGTGGGGCTCAGTTGTCCTCTTAGTTACAGCTCAGACCCAGATGACACATTGAAAATATCTCATAGTTGTTCTCAAACAAGTTCACTTATTCTAGCCTAGTTTACAGTATACACTCAGGAATACTTCAAGTGAGAGCTCAAAAATGCTACACTGACCTAAAAAACTTCCAGTACTTTAAAGTATTCATGTTATCATCATTACATGTAAATTTTACGGTTTCACAATAAATCATCAAAAGCCTGTTTTCTCTGTGGATTGTGTTCATTAATTATTGATTTATGCTGAATTATTGATTCAGGCTTCCCTCATCCTTCTTATAGATAATGACTCCTCCCCTGTCCATCTGTATGTACAGAATTATTTGTGGACCTGTTTTTCTATCCTTATCACATCCCGTGACATTGCTTTTTTTCTGCATAGTGCTACATTCTAAGTCCCCTACATGACTATCTTTGGTCTAGTTTAACTCTCCCTTGCAGCCTAAGCACTTCTCTGCTCTAATTATTGTACAAATGGAAACTTCAAACAACCTACACGAGCTCAGCTTAATTCCCCATAATCATTTTCCACCTTTTCCAGTAAGTAAGGGTCTTAAGATGACCAAATTACAAACTTTTCCCATTTTCTTAATATTCCTGGAGATTCCTTCTTCAGTCCCCCATGCCCAAGGGAGCCATACGAAATCACACCATCCAATACCCCTCCTGGATACGGTGGCTGGCTTCCTGCCTTACCTTCTACCTGCTTGACAAATATCAAGGCCTTAAGTAAGGTACTTAAGTTGACCACATTACAAACTTGCCCCATGTTCTTATGATTCCTGGAGGTTCCTTCTTCAATTACAGATAGTTGAAATATCGCCATCCAATCTCTGCCAGTAGCATGAGTTCGCCCATTCAGACTGATTGACAACCCAACCTGTCGGAAAACAATGCAGCTTATCTGGTCCCGTGCCTTCAGAATCAAAAGTGTCTCACCTGATTATTGCTGTCAGTAATGACATCCTGCTTAAATGCTTACAATGTGCATCCCTTTGCCTCACTGAACAGTGTGCAATGGTGTTTATGTTAATCTCCTTTGACCATTCACTTCACAGTGGTCTTAAAAGTCACCACAGCTTGCCTTTTGACTACTGTGTGTGGCAATAAATACGAAGTAGAGTTCATTCCTTACCGTCTTCATTTACCTCAACAGCTTACAGAACACTCCTCCTTGCTTGCTTCATAAACATGTTTTCTTGCATCTGAGCTTTTATGAAATACCAACATTTGTAAAGGTTGTGTTTTGTCTGCCTTTGCAGACCCATGCCTTGTGCCTCACATGGAGTGAAAACACCATGCTATTCCGAATGCACACAATGGAGCTGAATGGATTGCCTTGTCAACAATAGCAGGTTTTCCCACTGTTGTTAGCCCTTGCAGTCATTTGAGCGGGCCCAATGATCAAGGTGCCATCATGGCTGCATGCACTGTTTTACTCACTACATACATAAGCGTATCTGCCTCCCGTACTGTACAGAAATTTCTTGTGTTTTATCGGCTGTTTCCATGGCTGCAGCAATCTGACACGCCTTATCAAATGTGAGCTTTGGTGTATTTAAGAGCTTAGCCTGAATGTGCTTGTTGACGCAAGTCGACCTCAGCCCATGACCTAGAAACCTGCTGAAATTATAAGTGTGCAACAAGTCCTTTAAATCAACAATGAAGTCATTGATTGTTTCCCTGGGTTTTTGGTTGCAGGTTGCAAATTAGTAACTTGCAAAAATTTCTTAAGGCATTAGATTAAAACAGGTCTGTAATGTTTCAGCAACTTTATTGAAGGTACTGTTAGATTCATTAATTTTGCATATGTATCTAGTCCACTTCAATGGGAAAGAGGGCTGTTCTTGTTCCCAGATGGTTACATTATCAGTACACTGCCTCTCTCATATTATTGACACAGGAGAATACCAGTTACTTTTGAAATGTAATCACCTGTACACAGCAAGATCCTGCAAACAGCCATGTGATATTGTCCAGATATTCTGTTGGCTAACGGATAAGTATATTAGCAAGGTTAACCTTTCTACTTGGGGATCCTTATGTTCCCCTGAGAGATTATACATGGCCTTGACATTTCATCTGACAGACAGCTCTCCCTGTGCAGCAGTCTTTAAGCACTGGCATGGAAGGGTCAGCCTTGATTGTGTGCACAAGTTCCACGGCTACCTAACTCAATAAGTAGGAGTGGTAATAATGAATCATGCAGGTTACAGCTTCCTGGGCTCTGTGAATTCTATTGTAGGGCAGGCATGGTAGTGTAGCGGTTAGCATAATGCTATTACAGCGCCAGTGACCAGGGTTCAATTCCGGCCGCTGTCTGTAAGGGGTGTCTTCGTTCTCCCCGTGACTGCGTGGGTTTCCTCCAGGTGCTCCAGTTTCCTCCCACATTCCAAAGACGTACAGGTTAGGAAGTTGCGAGCATGCTATGTTGGCACCAGAAGAGTGGTGACACTTGTGGGTTGCCCCCAACGCATTCTACGCAAAGGTGCATTTCACTGTGTGTTTCAATGTACATGTGACTAATAAAGAAATCCTACCTTATCTTATCTTATCTCCTTCTTACCAAGTACATTAGTTTGTGGGTGCTAGTATTTGACAATGCCTCAGTAATATCTGAGTATAATAATAGACCATTCATAAACCATCTTCTATATTAATTAGAAAGAATGGTCAGCGTTCATTTTGACTTGGGAATGCTTATCACTCCTTATGACGTTCAGTTCAGCTGAAATTACAACGATAAATTTAAAACTGAACTCACATGAAATTGCCGACTTAAGCTAAGGAAATGTAAATGACTGAAAGTAGTCATTCAAGGTGAAAACCAGCTGGACTTTGGCCCTAAATTCTCTCATTTGTGCCATCCAGATTCATAATATAAACTGATACGTGTCTAATCCTCCCAGTGAGTAGTGGCATTGATTAACCAGAAAGTTTTTCTTGCAGCTTGCAGTTTATGTACAAGGTTTATAACAGGAGAACACAAAAGTAGAACAACACCTAAAATTTAAAAGGAATGCTGCATCTTATGGCAAAATACAGGACTTTTGGAAGGGGGAGTCAGGTGAACATGCACCAGTCCTCATGGAAGGGTCTGTGGTGGAAAAGGTGATCAGCTTTAAGTTCCTATGTATCAACAGTGAGTTCCTGAGTTTCACCTTGCAGAGTCAGGAGTTCGAGCGAGATTTGGAGTGGGAGCTTTGAAAGGAAGTGAGTCTCTGTGCTTATGCTTGTGAGTTTCACCTTGCAGGAGTCTAAAAGAGGCACATTTGCAAATTGTTAATGGTTGATTGGCTAATTAACAGCAGCCAATAAAAAGAAGGTAGGATCAAGTGGACCAGTGTTAGGGAGATGAGACGAGACTGAGGCTTCAGTGAGAGGTGCTGCTGACTGAGCTAAGTCCCTGCTAAGTTTTTTTATTATTTTTCCTTTAGTGCCAAGCTTTTGTAGTGAGAATGGCTTCAGGGTCAGTGGTGTGTTTATCTTATGAGATGTGGGAGTTCTGGGACACCTCCAGTCTCCCTGATAGCTACATCTGCATGAGGTGCATCCAGCTGCAGCTCCTTACAGACTGTGTTAGGGAACTGGAGCTGCAGCTGGATGACCTTTGTCTCCTATGGGAGAATGAGGAGTTCATAGATAAGAACTACAGGGAGGCAGTCTCTCTTAAGCTGCAGGAGGTAGGTAGCTGGGTGACTGTCAGGAGAAGGATGGAGAATAGGCAGGTAGTGCAGAGTACTCCTGTGGTTGTTCCCCTCAATAACAGGTATACTGTTTTGTATATTTTGGGGGGGGGGGGGGAAGGAAGGGAGGAGAGACCTACCAGGGGAAAGCCACAGTGACCAGGTCTCTGGCACTGAGTCTGGTTCTGTGGTGCAGAGGGAAGGGGACAGAAGAGGGCAGTAGTGATAGGGAATTCAGTAGTAAGTGGGGGCAGATAGGAAATTCTGTGGACATGAAAGAGACTCCCGGATGGTATGTTGCTCCTGGGTGCCAGGATCTGGGATGTCTTGGGCCAACAGCATTCTGAAGGGGGAGAGTGAACAGCCAGAAGTCATGGTACATATTGGTACCAATGACATAGGTAGGAAAAGGAGAAGAGGTCCTGAAGAGGGAATATAGGGAGCTAGGTAGGAAGCTGAAAAGCAGAGCCTTAAGTGTAGTAATCTCTGGATTGCTGCCTGTGCCATGAGCCAGTGAGGGTAATGTCACGAACCGGCAACAAAAGAAATGCATTGAGTCATGTATGTGTTTAAAAACTATTTTATTAATAACTAATAAGAAAAATAAAAGTAAAAATGTTAGATCTTAAACCTTAACCCCCAAAACTAAACCCAAAGTGTGTGTGTGGCAAATTCCCAAACTCCCAGTCCAGGAATGGTTCTCAAAGTTCAGTTCAGCAAGTCATAAGGTGAAACATGAGCAAAGGCTTCTTCAAAGCCACCATTGACTGAAGACAAGATGTAGAGAGAAAATAGAGACATTATGAAATCCAAATGCTCCATGATGGAATCCATATGACACCTCGGTGTCTACTCATCAGTGACTCCTCCACTGCTTTGTTCCAAAGTATCTGCCACCCTAAAAGGCATTTGAATCATGGCCGTCCACACAAATACCTGTTTCCTTCTACAGGTTAATGACAGTGGACTCCACTGGATTATTCCAAAAATTATACGTGGATTGTAGTGACAGACACAGTTATTCTTTCTCATCCATCAATAGAGACCAGCAGGCTGCTCTCTCCCTCCTGCTTCAAAAACATCATTACAAATTGGGGCAGGGTTTCAGATTTGTTAATCATTGAGATCTCTTCTGGGGAAGGTATGAGCTGTACAAAAGGGATGGGTTTCCCCTGAACTGAAGGGGGACCAATATTCTTGTGGGCAGATTTGCTAGAACTGTTGGGAAGGGTTTAAACTAGTTTGGCGGGGGGGGGGTGAACTTGAGTGATAGGTCAGAGCTTGGTTCATTTACTGTACAAGTAGATGCAGAGTGTAGAAAGACTGAGGAAGGATAGGCAGTTGAAAGGACAAAATTGCAGTCAGTTGGATGGGCTGAAGTATGTCTACTTTAATGTGAGAAATATCAGGAACAAGGGTGATTAACTTAAAGCATAGGTAAGTACATGGAACTATGACATTGTGGCCATTACAGGAGGACAGGAATGGCCCCTGGATATTCCAGGGTTGAGATGTTTCAAAAGGAATGGAGGTAAAAGTGGGGGAGCGGCTTTGCTGATCAGGGACAGTATCACAGCCATAGAAAGGGAGGATGTCCTGAAGAGATCATCTACTGAGTCAGTGTGGGTGGAAGTCAGAAACAGGAAGGGAGTGATCACTTTATTGGGAGTTTTCTTAGATCCCACCCCCCATAGCAGCAGAGACTGAGGAGCAGATTGGGAGGCAGATTTTGGAAAGGTGAAAAAAATAACAGGGATGATGTCATGGTTGATTTCAACTTCCCTGATATTGATTGGCCCTTCCTTAGTGTAAAGGGGATAGATGGTGCAAAGTTTGTCAGGAGTCCCCAGAAGGATTTCTGACACAGTATGTGGACAGGCCAACTAGAGAAGAGGCCAGACTGGACCTGGTACTAGGCAATGAGCCTGATCAGGTTTCAGATCTCTCGGTGGGAGAGTATTTTGAGATAGTGAACATAACTTGACCTTTACCATAGCCTTGGAGAGGGATAGGAGCAGACTATATGGGGAAAGTATTTCATTGGGGGAGGGGGAATTATGATGCTATTAGGCAGGAACTTGGGAGCATAACTTGGGAACAGATGTTCTTGGGGAAGTGAACAATGGAAATGTGGAGGTTGTTTAGGGAGTACTTGCATGGGGTTTTGGATAGGTTTGTCCCATTGAGGCAGGGTAAGGATGGCAGAGTGTAGGAACCACGGTTGACAAGAGATGTAGAATATCTTAAGAGAAAAGTTTACCTAAGGTTTAGAAAGCATGGATCAGACAGGGCTCTGGAGAATTACAAGGGAGCCATGAGTGAACTTCAAAAATGCACTTAGGAGAGCTAGAAGGAGGCATGAGAAGGCCTTGGCAAGTAGGATCAAGGAAAACCCCAAGACGTCCTATACATATGTGAAGAATAGGAGGATGACTAGAGTGAGGGTAGGACCAATCGGGATAAGAGGAAACATGTGCCTGGAGTCAGAAGAGGTAGGGGAGGTCCTTATTGAATACTTAGCTTCAGTATTCACCAGTGAGGGAGACTTTGACATTTGAGGATAGCATACAATAGGCTGAAACACTAGAGCATATCGTTGTGGAAAAAAGAGGACATGCTGCAACTTTTGGAAAAACATTAGGATAGATAAGTCACCAGGGCCAGACAGGATATATCCAAGGTCATTACGGGAAGCTAGGGAAGAGATTGCTTTTGGTGACGATATTTGTGTCCTCACTGACCACAGAAGTAGTGCCAGATGATTGGAGGTTGTGAAACATTGATCCTTCCCTCAAGAAAAGGAGTAGGGATAACCCTGGGAATTATAGACCAGTAAGTCTTGCTTCAGAAGTGGGCATATTACTGAAGAAGATTCTTATACAGGCTTTATGGGCATTTAGAGAAACATAGGCTGATTAGGGACAGTCAGCATGGCTTTGTGAGGGGCAGGTCGTACCTCACGAGCCTGACTGAATTCTTTGAGGATGTGACAAAGCACACTGAAGGTAGAGCAATGGATGTGGTGTACATGGATTTTTGTAAGGATGTCTGATAAGTTTCCTCATGGAAGGCTCATTCAGAAAGTCAGGCATGGGATCCAGGGAAACCTGGCTGTGTAGATTCAGAATTGGCTACCCCATGGAAGACAGGGTGGTGGTAGATGGAGCGTATTCTGCCTGGAGGTAGGTGACCAGTGGTGTTCTTCAGGGATCTGTTCTGGGACCCCTGCTCTGTGTTTTTTAGAAATGACTTGGATGAGGATATGGGAGGGTGGGTTAGTAAGTTTGCAGGTTACACGAAGATAGTGTTGCGGCTAGTGTAGAGGGTTGCTGTAGATTACAACAGGACATTGATAGGATGCAGAGCTTGGCTGAGAAGTGGCAGATGGTGTTCAACCTGGAGAAGTATAAGCGATATACTTTAGAAGATCAAGTTTGAAGGCAGAATACAAGGTTAATGGCAGGACTCTTAGCAGTGTGGAGGAACAGAAGGATCTTGGGGTCCATGTCCATAGATCCCTCAAGGTTACCAGACAGGTCAATAGGGTTGTTAAGAAGGCATATGGAGTGTTGGCCTTCATTAGTTGGGGTATTGAGTTCAAGAGCCATAAGGTGATGTTGCAGCTTTCTAGAACTCTGGTTAGACCACTTGGAGTATTGTTCAGTTCTGGTTGCCTCACTATAGGAAGGATGTGGAAGCTTTAGAGAGGGTGCAGAGGAGATTTACCAGGATGTTTCCTGGATTGGAGAGCATGTCTGAGGATAGGTTGAGTGAGCTAGGGCTTTTCTCTTTGGAGCAAAAGAGGATGAGAGGTGACTTGATAGAGGTGTACAAAATAAGAGGCTTGGATTGAGTGGACAGCCAGAAGTTTCTTCCCAGGATGAAAATGGCTAACACTAGGGGATATAATTTTAAGGTGATTGGAGGAATGTATAAGGGGGATGTCAGGGGTGTTTTTTTTTACATAGTGTGGTGGGTGCATGGAATGCACTGCTGGTAGAGATAGATATACTAGGGACATTTAAGAGACTCTTAGATAGGCATATGGATGATAGAAAAATGGAGGGCAATGTGGAAGGGAATTGTTAGATAGATCTTAGAGCAGGATAAAATGTTGGCACAACATTGTGGGCCGAAGGGCCTGTACTGTGCTGTAAGGTTCTATATAACATCCTGGAGTACCTGTCCTGGGCCCAGCACATAGATGTAACCATGAAGGTGTTCCAGCATCTCTACTTGGAAGTTTAAGGAGATTCAACATGTCACCAAAGACTCCAACAAACTTCTGCAGATATACAGTGGAAATCATTCTGACTGGTTATATCACAGCCTGGTAATGGAAACTCCAACACACAGGGTACAGAGTGGGGGACTCAGCCTCTTCCTTCATGGCTACACCTCTCCCCACCATCAAGGACATCTACAAAAAGCTATGTCTCAGGAAGGTGGCATCCATCATCATGGACCCCCATCATCTGAGCTATGCTCTTTTTTTGCTACTGCCGTCAGGCAGGAGCTACAGGAGCCTGAAGACCTGCACCTCAAGGTTCAACAACAGCTCCTTTCCCACTGTCATCAGGTTCTCGAACTGACCTGAAACCTTTACACTACCTTGGACTATGATTTTTTTCCTCTTGCTCTTTCAATCTTGCGCTAGTCTTTGTTTATTTGTTGTTTATTTTGCACATGTCTGCATTTATGTATACTTTATGCTAAGTTTGTGAACTTATCCTCAACTTGTAATGTACTGTGCTGCTGCAATATACTAATTTTCATGGCATTTATACCCTGTGTATGCTTGCCTATGACAAGAATAAACTTGGACAAAATGCCCAATGTCAAGGAACATGTTTTGGATTTTCCCTACCTGTTTTTCCTACTTACACAT
This sequence comes from Pristis pectinata, assembly GCF_009764475.1. NCBI lineage: Eukaryota > Metazoa > Chordata > Chondrichthyes > Rhinopristiformes > Pristidae > Pristis > Pristis pectinata. Next base: position 19,918,694 of record NC_067405.1, read on the forward strand.
GGATTGTGTTCTATTATGAAATTGGTCCCTGGATTTGTGCAAAAGTGTTGGAAGTGCTGCCTCTCAGTCTAGCTGTCTGATTCCAAAAGTTTGGAATATACTGGGTTTGGTGTTAGAATAAATGGAATATGACAAAAGTTCAAATTCTGCAATTCCCTCTGATCTGTCTGCCAGCTGAATATTAACTCATTTCTTTGATGTTATACCTCCATAACTATTATGAATGTGGCCTAGCAATGAGTTAAGCTATGCATACAAGCTTGGTGGCTGATAACACACTGACTTTGCTATTCCCATGAGAAAATCCTGATAAGATCTTCTATGTCTCTGTAATTGTTTACCTTTAATTTAGTTTTAATGCTCATTCTTGCATTTGTGAACACCAAGACCTATCAGGCTTTTACATACAAGTACCAGTATTTAAAATCTGGGGATACTGATCAGCACCATTCTGTCCCTGTGTACAAGTAGAAATGGGAGCTCTGCTGAACAACCTTTCAAGTACATCACTGTAATGACATGCCTCTCCATGAGTGTGCTGAGATGTCATAACATTAATTATACATAAACTTAGTTTGTCTCTGAATGTAACAGCTGCCACATTCTGATAAATTTCTACCAATGTATGTTGTACTGATGTCTGTGGGGAAAACTTTAAAAGCTCCAGTATGCTTTTGATGGGCAAGTTGGAGCATAGGCTGTTGCCCACAAATGTCACTGGCCCAGGCCTTAAAAACCGGTGAAAACTTTCAGAGCTGAATGTAACCCAAAGAGTTAGAGGTGCCAAGCTACAGAGAAATGATGGATGCAGATTCTCCCCAGCTCTGGAAGTGGATATGTACCTTTTGTTGGAGCAAATCCTGGCAGGAAGTTCAATATGTCTGATCTCTGTGCCACTTGTCACAGAAAGCAGAAAAATTTCGAACTTCCATTTCCTCTAAACCAGCATCAAATGTGCTGTAGAATGATTGACTTCTAAGGTGCCTAATGGGGCCATCAACCCATTGCAACTGTGCTAGCTTTCTCTTTTGTAGAGATATCCAATTAATTCTTTCACTAATTCTTTACTTTTAAATATCCAACACATTTTTCAAATTGATTGTTGAACTTTCTTCCATCAGTTGCTGAGGTAATCTATTTCAGATTAGAACAATACACTGCACAAAACAAAAATTCTCTTTCCCCTGGTTCCTTTGCCAATTAGGCTAAACTAATTACCAAGTTTCTCCATCTCTATCAGCCTGCTCTTAATTTCAAGGCCTCTATTAAATCTTCCAGTTACCACCTGCTCCAAGGAGAATAATACCAGTTTCCCTCATCTCCCTGGATAACCAAGGTTTCTCATTCCAGCATCATTCTGATGAGCCTTACACATTCAGCAACTTTTTAGATAGACATTTTGTGTAGGATGAAGGGGGAGATTAACCATTGCAAAATCTGGTTTTGTCAATTATTGGTTTATCATTGTCACTTGTACTAAGGTACAGTGAAAAACTTGACTTGCATACTGTCCATACAGATCAATTCATTAATGTATTGAGGTAGTACAGGGTAAAAACAAACAATACAGAGTAAAGTATCGCAGCTACAGGGAAGTGCATTGCAGGTAGACAATAAGGTGCAAGGTCATAAGGTAGATTGTGCAGCCAAGAGTCCATCTCCCAGGGAACTGTTCAAGTCTTATCACAGTGGGATAGAAGCTGTCCTTGAGCCTAGTGGTATGTCCCCTCAGGCTCCTGTATCTTCTGGCTGATGGGAGAGGGGAGAAGAGAGAATGACCTGGGTGGGTGGGGTCTTTGATTATGCTGGCCGCTTCAAGGCAGCGAGAGGTAGACAGTCCATGGAGAGGAGGTTGGTTTCTGTGATGTGCTGGGCTGTGTCCACAACTCTCTGCAGTTTCTTGTGGTCCCAGGCAGAGCAGTTGCCATACCAAGCCATGATGCATCCAGATAGGATGCTCTCTATGGTGCAGAGATAAAAGTTGGTGAGAGTCAAAGGGGACATGCCAAATTTCTTTACCCTCCTGAGGAAGTAGAGGTGCTGGTGAGCTTTCTCGTCCATGGTATCCACGTGGATGGACCAGGACAGGCTATTGGTAAGTCCCAGGAACTTGAAGCTCTCAACCCTCTAACTCAGCACTGTTGATGTAGACAGGTGCATGTACACCACCCCCTTTCCTGAAATCAATGACCAGCTCTTCTGTTTTGCTGACATTGAGGGAAAGGTTGTTGTCACTTAAGAACATTGAAATCCTTGACAACCATTTCTATAATTGTCAGCTCCATTGATTGTTATTTTGTCAAGTATAAGAAAGAAATACGTCATTTCCAAAAGGCAATTGACAAAGCACCTCATAAAATGCTGGAGCCATGCTATTGGGGAAATGTGGTAATATGGATTGAAGATTAGATATAACATAGAAGACAGTTGTAATAAATGTCTTTTTCAGGCTAGAAAGTTGTGATTAATGGAGTATCCCACTTGTATTAATGACCTAGAGGAGGAGTGCAAGGTTTCCAAATTTGCTGATGATACAAAAATAAGTAGGAGGGATTACTGAGAATATTTGAACTCTGCAACGGGATATAGGTTGAGTGACTGGGTGTAAACTTGACAAACGGAATTTAATCCGGGAACATATGAGGTCATGCACTTCAGTAAGGGGAATCTAAAGGCAGCCTATTATCTTGGTCGAGTTCAGCAATTAGTTGCATTTGTTGAGCATTCTCCTGGATAAGAGTGTATTGTTTTTCTTCGAAGTCCTGTAAAATGGACTTCAATTTGGCAAAACTCTGGTCAAACTTTCTATCCAGATTAGAAATAGCTTCCAAAGTAGGTTGGTCTCCATTACCTTTACCATTAGCTGACACTTTAGATCTGGTATTCATTTTAGCAGTTAAAATCAAAATTAAACTTGTGCCAGTATTGTAAGAGACTTATTAAAGAGTGGTAAATAATAGATTGAAAAGTGCTTGGACCAAAGCCAAGTTATGACTTAGTCCATCAAGCCCCACCAACAGACTCGGCAGCCTATCATCTTAATGGAGAAAGACTGCAGATGAGCAAAGTACAGAGGATATAGGTGCTCATATGCATGAATTGCGGAAAGTTAACAGATGGTTAGAAAGGCAAATGGCATTTTGACCTTTGTTGCAAAAGGCAAGAGAAATAGAAAAATATTCTTGCATTTGTACAAATGTATTGGTGAGGCCATTCCTGGAGAACACTTATTTAAGAAAGTCCTCTTTCATTAATTTGATTTTTTTTTTCTTGCTTCACAAATCTGACTTTTTTTTGGGGAAGTAGTTAAGAAGATTGATGGCACGGCAGTAGATGTTATCTCTATGGACTTTAAGGCTTTTGACAAGGTCTGACCTGGTAGGCTGGTCCATAAATTTAAGGGACATGGGATCCAAGGTGAACTGGCTAATTGGATCCAAAATTGGCTTAGTGATGGGAGAGTAGTGGTGGATGGATGTTTTTCTGATTGGAAGTCTGTGACCAACAGGGTGCCACAGAGATCAGTGCTGGGATCTTTGTTTGTAATATATACTAGTGACTTGGATGTGAATGTAGAAGTATGATTGGTGTTGTTGGTAGTGAAGAAGGTTGTCTAAACTTACAGCAGGATATGGATGAGTTGGAAAGTTAGGCAGAGCATTTGCAGATAGAATTTAATTTTAAGTGTATGGTGATGTTTTTTGGGAGTCAAGAGTAGGACATATACAATAAATGGTAGGGCATTAAGGAATTTTGATAAGCAGAGAGACATTGGGGTTCAAGTCCATAGTTCCTCAAAAGTGGCTGGTTATAGATGGGATGGTTAAAATTTTATTTATACAGCACAGTAACAGGCCCTTCCAGCCCAATGAGTCCACACTACCCATGTTAAACTACCCCTATGTCCTTAGGATGTGGGAGGACACCAGAGCACCCAGAGGAAATGGACGCGGACATGGGGAGATGCTTTGTGTCTACATTGAGACCAAACGCAGACTAGGTGACCATTTCGCAGAACACCTGTTCTGTCTGTAACTGTGATTGCATCTCCCATTGCAGTCACTTCAACTTCCTCTCTCACTCCACCACTGATATGTCCAAGGACTCTGCCTCCTCCACTGTCAGGAGAAGTCGAAGTGCAAACTGGAGGAACAGTACCTCATTTTCCATCTTGCAACCTAATGGCATGAACATTGAATTCTCCCACTTTAAGTAATCCCGTCAAGCCCCCCCCCCCACCACCCCTCCCCAACCATGCCTCTTTTCTTCTTTCCTAGCCTATCTCTCTTTTTTTCTACCCTCTTTACCTCCTTACTTCTGACCTATTCCCCAGTGGATCTGCTCTCCTGTCCTCCCCTGCAATTTATGCACCAGGCCCTTATGTGACACCTTGTCAAAAGCCCTTTGGAAATCTAAATATATTTATCAGAATCGGGTTTATTATCACTGACATATGTCATGAAATTTGTTGTTTTGTGGCAGCAGTACAGTGCAAGACATAGACAAAAATTATAAGTTGCAAAAATAAATAGTGCAAAAGAGGAATAATGAGGTAGTGTTCATGTGTTCGTAGACTGTTCAGAAATCTGGTGGTGGAGGGGAAGAAGCTGTTCCTAAAATGGTGAGTGTGGGTCTTCAGGCTCCTGTTACCTCCTCCCCAATGCAGGTAACATGAGGGCAGGTCCTGGATGGTGAGGGTCCTTAGTGATGGATGCCACCTTCTTGAGGCACACCTCTTGAAGTTGTCCTCAATGGCAGGAGGGTTGTGCCCATGGTGGAGCTGGCTGATCTATAACCCTCTGCAGCCTCTTTCAATCCTGCACATTGGAGCCTCTATACCAGGCAGTGATGCAAGCAGTGAGAATGCTCTCCACAGTACATCTGTAGAAATTTGCAGGTCTTTGGTGACATACCAAATTTGGCTGTATAGTACTTTAGGTCACTCTGAAAGTGGCATGAATGGAACTAAAGAAATGCTATTCCTTTAGATCTGTCTTCAACCTCTGTTTTCCCCTGCTAGCCATACTGAAACTCTCCACAAGAAGGAGCATAAAGTTGATCCACATTAACTTTGCATTCGATTGTCTCCTAATTCTCCATGAAGCACTTTGCTGTTGATAGGTTCCCAATTGTAGTTATGATCACAGGTTGTCTGGGCACACCACAGCAAACAAATCAGTAAACATAAATGTAAATCATTCCTTTATAATAACTTACTAAAGTTTTATTTCATCCATAATAAACTAATACTAATGTGATAGGCCTTTAAAAGTGGAACAAGTTATAATGGTTGTACAATTTGTGGGAAAGTGCTCAGCAAGGACATACTCTTGGGTATTCAACAAGGTCCCTCATGGTAGGCTCATCCAGAAGATTAAGATGCATGGGATCCATGGTGACTTGATCATTTGGATTCAGAATTAGCTTGCCCATTGAAGACAGGGTAGTGGTTTATGGGACCTATTCTGGCTTGGAGGTCCCACAACTAGTGTTCCACAGGGATCTATACTGGAACCTCTGCTGTTAGATATAAATGACTGGGATGAAAATGTGGATGGATGAGTAGTAAGGTTGTAAGTGACAAAGATTGGTGGTGCTGTGGGCAGCGTTAGGTTGCTAAAGGATACAGCAGGATATAGATCAGTTACAGATATGGGTGAAGAAATGGCAGATGAGGTTTAATCCAGACTAAGGTGAGGTGTTGCACTTTGATAGATCAAAAGTAAAGAGAAAGTACACAGTTAATAGCAGGACCCTTAACAACATTGATGTACTAAGGGATCTTGGCCAAGTCCATTGCTCCCTGAAAGTGGCCACACAAGTCAATAGGGTGGTAAAGAAGGTGTATGGCATGCTTGCATTTATTATTTGAGACACTGAGTTCAAGAGTCAGGAAGTTATGTTACAGCTTTATAAAAGTCTGGTTAGGCCGCATCTGGAGTATTGCATTCATTTCTGATCGCCCCATTATAGGAAAGATTTGGAGGCTTTGGAGATGGTGCAGAAGAGGTTTACAAGGATGCTGCCTGGACTTGAAGATATGTGCTCTAAGGAGAGGTTGGACAAACTTAGGGTTGTTTTCCCTGGAGTGACAGACTTAGGGGAGACTGGATAGAAGTTTACAAGATAAGAGGCATAGATAGAGTAGACAGCAAAATGTTTTTCCCAGGGTTGAAATGTCTAATACTAGAGGGGGAAAGTTCAAAGGAGATGTGTGGGGTAAGTTTTCTTTTACAGAGTGGTGGGTGCCTGGAGTGTGCTGCCAGGGGTAGTGGTGGAGGCAGATGCAGTAGAAGCATTTAAGAGGCTCTTAGAATGGAGGGATATGGATCATGTGCAGGCAGAAGGATTGGGTGTCATTAGCTTAATTAATTTGACACAACATTGTGGGCCGAAGGGCCTGTTCCTATACTGTTCTATGATCTATTCCTTTGAAATACTTTTGAGATATGATAACCACAGTGCCACAGGACCAGAGCTGTGAAAGCACCCACTTGAATTCCAAAGGAAGCACATGCAGTGACTGTTTCTCTTCCACAACACTGCCTTTCTCACTGCTTCCCTAACATGGGATGGAAGGGAGTAACTGTGCATGCAACCATGTTGTTCCACCATGACACCACACAAAAGCAGCTCACAAACATAATTGTTCTGCATCTTTTCTGACACTTTAGCTTCTCCACCAGAGGAAAGTAAACATGTCAATTAACAATGATGCATCTAATAACCACTACATACAATTATGCCACATCAACAAACATGTTGCAGATAAGTGGAAAGATTAATTATCGTGGAATAAAATGCCCAAGTAGACATTTCTCCAGTCAGTCTGCAGGCAATCCCATTACCTCCCTGTCTGAAACTACCCTTAGATTTAGAATAGTCCCCAGAGTAATGTTCATAATGCCCCTCATCATCTCCACTCCCCCCACCCCCAACAAATGCTCCATCTCACAAAACTGGCTGCATTTCACTCCATTTTACAAAATTGTGGCTGGCTAGTGTCAGCAGACTATTCAACTGTAAGGTCATTACAGTCTGTGCAGAGGACTCCTGAGGTTTCTATTCATTTCACTGAAGGGCAACAATTGGCCTCTCTCCATCTCCTCTGGGACAAATGTTTCCTGTTCTTTATACAGCTTTTAATTTTGATATAATCTCCGATCAGAGATTGGAAAGATGGATATTGGACTGTATTGAAGTACTAGAATTTGCTCAAGAAGGTGCCCTGGCAGTAAAACACTCATAGTCTCTTAAAACCATCATTAGAATTTTAAGTAGTTTCACTGTAATCATTTTAGAATATCTAAGACTATCCAAATCAAAAGCATTTGTACAATAAGCTGTGACAGCATTTTGACAACTGGTCTTTATTCTGCATTCGTGATCAAACCACAGAAACATGAAGTGGGTTGCATAAAGCCAAAAGCTGGTGTACAACTTAATGAAGTCATTCAGCTCTCTGTAACTTGTCGCACTGTAATGATTTCTCATGGGGAGCATTGAAAAATTGAGGGATTTACTATTCAGTAATAAACACATAAACATAGGAATCACTTTTGGAATGCATCCCTCAAAAAAAGCTGGCAGAGAAAGAGGGGAACATTTGATTATGGAATTATTAAAGATTCGAGAATTAGTGGAATCGCACGTTAGTGAATTTCCAAAAACATGGTGGACAGAACAGCTGAACCTGGTAATGCCAGAACAGAACACTTTCATCAAATCCCTTTGATCCTTTTGCCTCCTCGGCTTTCAACAGTTGCCACATCTCTGCTTGAGCGAGAGAGGGGGGAGAAAAGTCTTGTAGCTTAGGAATGTTTCTGCAGTAGTTTTATGATCTAGTTTACTATTCCTTTTGAGATATCTGAGAGCACAAGCAAGCCTGTGAAAATCAACCAGCGCAAGAGATTTTTCCATCTGCTCATTCCTTTGTTATAAGATGAGACATTTGATGGAAACAAGATGCTGGACATGCTCAGTAGCTCTGAGTCTGTGGACACCTTGTTTGGCTTGCATTGTAATTTACAGTAAAAACAGCTTGGCGAAAGAACTAGCCCATGTTTCTTTCAAAGCCCTCCCACTGCACATAGTAGATAATATTTACAATAAAAAAAAACAGCTGCAAACCTGAATCCACTGGCTTGGTTCTCCAAACAGTGGGTTTCTGGTTTCAGCTGTGTAATCAAGTCATGATGGTCAATAAAGATTAACAGGGTGGATAAACCGAAAGGCAAATACTCCCACCTTTCCTGCAACCCAAGAGTAACACTGATAAATGAGACAGCATTTCATATTTTCACTGAGAAAGTTTTAAATTAACAATCACCACAAGACTAACCAATAAAGTTTATCAGTGTATTTTCATCAGCTGTGTTGTAAGCCAGCACTATTTTTAAAAATGCCTAGAAGCATACTAGTGATAACAAAACAACGAATGTGGTTATTAGATGCTTTAATAATCTCTCACACTTATTGTCTTTATTATATAGAGTCATCAAGACTTTCAGCACAGAACTTCAGCTCACTGGCTTTGCCAACCATCAAACACAATGCAATTTTACTCCAATCTGAGAGTAAACAGGGCCTTAGTTCATTTTATCAAAAGGTGGTACCTCCAGTGGGGTAGCACTGCCTCAGTCCTGCTATGGAATATTAGCCTAGATTTTTGAGCTCAAGTCTCTGGGATGGGATACGACTTAAACCCAGAGTGAGTTATTGCAGACACTTGCATGTTCTATATCGCATGATATCTTCCATGTCATTTTCACTTAAGGATAGTAAATACCTCTGTAAACATAGTAGACACAGATGTATGGTCTTTGCATTCACTTATTAAATTTTAATCAGGCTAATTCTAATGTATTTGCCTATAATGTGTACACTGTTAAACTGCTCCAATCACTGAGCCCTTTGAATCAAGATTTCTGTAAAGTACAGTTAGCTGTTTATTATTGATGACATGTCCATCCTGTGGTTATTTCCTCATCTGTGGTCTTCAGTTGTGTTGAAATTGAGGATTGTCTCTTTCATTAACTTTCTAAAACACCTGTGAATACTGTTGGTGTGCTGTTGGGTGCCAGAGGTTAAACTCTAACCTCTGATGAAAATGATAGGCATATTTACATTCTCTTCTATGCATTAGCAGTTAACCTCAGTAATACTATACCTGGCTACAGGAAAGCAAGCTGCCAATTCCCTGTACAAGCATCTGGTTGCATAGAAGTCACCAAACAAATGGGCACAATTCATTTAATCAGCAGTTTCATGTTTCACTAAATCACTAGCTTCAGCCTTTGAATGCTCCTGCTGAAAAATACGTGACCACCCAAAAGAACATTGGACCATCCAAGACAATTAAAAGCCCATTATGCTCTGCAAGCTTATTACTCAGGCACTACTGATTCCCATCTTTTATTTGCCTGCATTTTGAATGCCTTAAAATTTTTGTCTCTGATTCGGTCTGTATGAAACCTTTACATTGCCAATGCTGGAGGAATAAATGTCTTTTACATTTAAGATTTCTGCCCTCTGGATCAACCAAAGGTTAACCAGAGACCATATAAGCATAACTTTTTAACACAACGTAAGGTCAGGTTTGTTTAATTGTACATTTATCACTCAAGAGGGTATAGCATATTCGCAAGGCATAAAACCTATTTGTGCTTGAACTATTATACGTTAAGATTTTAGAGCTGGAAGACTGTGACTATGTTAACTGCTGTGAAGTCAGCACGCCACGTGATTCTCCTGTCAGATCAAAATCACAATTAGTCTAGACTTTCTTCACAATTTCTGCCAGCTTCAACATTACTCCACCACCAGACACATTCTGCTTGCCTCCCCTGTCAGCATTTCAAAGGGATTTCTCCCTTTATGACTCCCTGCTCTTCTATCCTCAACCACTTTCCATCTTATGGCACATTCCCATGTACCCACAGGAGATCCAACATTTGTCCGACCACCTCTTCCCTTCCCACCATCCAGGGACCCAAACATCTTTCCAGGTGAAGCAGCAATTCAGTTGTAGTACTTCCAATCTAGTGTACTGCAATCAATGTTCACAATGTGGTCTCCTCTACATTGGAGAAACCAAACACAGATTGGGTAATCACTTTGCAGAGCACCTGCGTTCAGGTCACAGGAACGACCCTGAACTTCCAGTTACCTGCCACTTTAATTCCTTATCTCCCTCCACACAGACCTATCTGTGGCCTCCTGCACCGTTACAATGAGGCCCAATGCAAGCTTGAGGAACAGCACCTCATTTTCCATCTGGACACGTTGCAGCCTTCCGAACTTGCTCTTCCTTTCTGCCTGTGTTAGAACTGAGCATTTCTGCTTGTCATCCACTTTGATTTTTGGTTCCATTTGGCTCATTCCACTGGGCATGTCCCCCAGCCCTGCTATTTGCAAGGCATAACACAGGCAAAGAAGCATAATCTGATTCTAACTACCACATTAATTCATTTGGCTTCGCCTTATCAGAGATGTTCCCTCTGTTCTTACCCATTTCTTCCCCACCATCTTGACCACTGTAAAGTAACGTGTTTTCTCTCTTTTCCAGCTCTGACCTGTTTCTGGATGGTGAATCATTTGATCATGAAGTTGTGTCTGAGTTGTATCCAGTGCAGACATTAGGAAATAAAGTATCAAACGCTAACCCAGTTTCTCTTTCTACAGATGCTGCCTGACCTGCCTAATATTTCCAGCATTTTCTGCTTTATTTCCAGTTTCCACCACAAGCAGTGATTTTTGTTTATTCACAATTAGCCAAGCTACCAGCCTTCAGTCTCCAGTCCAGATGAAGAGTCTTGACCCAAAACGTCGACTGTCCATTTCACTCCATAGATGCTGCCTGACCCGCTGCGTTCCTCCAGCACTTATATGTTGATCCAGATTCCAGCATCTGCAGTTTCTTGTCTTCATTCAGCCTTCTTGATCTCACCACAGGACATGGCTTGAATATACCTTCAGATTGTTTGGTTCAGGACTTGAACTCAAAACTTTTTTCCTTCATCAGTCTTACTTGAGTTTGATACTTTACTTCCTAAAATCTGCACTGGATACAACTTGGACACAACTTCATCAAGTGATTCACCATCTAGACTCAGTTCATTTCTGACGGAGATCACTCCTTTGTGAATTTCAATTCTTTCACCAATTTTAACCAAATAGCTCTTGATTCTGCAAACCTTTACTGTGGGTCTTGCCTCCCACTTATGTCAGCTTGACTTGCTGATGAGTGGGGAGAAGAGTGCTAAGGGTTTGAATGTGCTCATTTTGCTTGAAGCCTCTATTTCTGATTCATAATTGCAGATTTGGTTCAACATCTCTCTTCAACTCTTGACCAAACTTGGTTGAACAAGGCTCAAGCTTGTTCTCAATCCTTTCTTGACCAAGAGGTGGTATGTTGTCTGGGATGGAGCATTTCAGTTATAAGAGATTGGAGAGGCTGGAATCTGTTTGCCTGGAGCAGAGGAGATTAAGTGGAGACATGATTGAGGTATATAAATTGAGGGGCATAGATAGGGTAGACCACAGGAAGCTTTTCCCTTTATCAGAGGTGAATAAAATTGAAGCTATATAGATTTGGGGAAAGAGATGAGAGATTAGAGAGGATCCTAAGGGGGACCTTTTTCACCCAGGGAGTACCTGGAATGCACTGCCTGAGAGAGTGGCAGAAGTGCAGTCGTTGACAGCAGTAAGTGTCTAGATGAACACTTGAATCACTTAAGCATAGAAGCATTCAGGCTAAATGCTGGAAGGTGGGATTAATACAGGTGTGGACATGGTGAGCCGAATGGCCTGTTTCCATGCTGTATGACTCTATTTATCTACTAAAGATGTATGCCCTACATGACACAATGAGCTGTTCCATTTCTCAGCATATTAGCCAAGCAATCTTTTGTGTTGATGTTTGAATGTCACTACAACTCTTGCTTTCTAACAATGTTGGATCATCTTGCAAGATTTTATCCACTGTGGCCTGCAAGATCTTTGGCAGTGACTTTATTTCATCGGGTATCCTTGTGTATGAATGGAGGTCCTTGTCAATAAGGTATTCCTAGGCAATTTTCAATGTTCAATTATGTGTAGATGTAGGAGAGATCCAACATTGTACATACTTTTGATCCTGCAAAATCTGTGTATAAGTCTTATGATGTAGGTAACTGGTTTTGTTTGTTGTCTTGGCTTATTAAGTAAGACTTCATAGTCTTCTCACAACCATTAGTCCTACCTGTTTTAGGCACAATCATCATTGCTGTTCTCTATTCATTCTGGTCTGTTTTCACAACCACAGCAGTTCCTTCTCAGTTTGACTCTTTAGGGCATACAGTACTGGTCTGAGCTTGCAATAGACCGGTTTTGCATTGATGTGATACAAATGTGCATATTGTACCCTGTTATGCCAGTAGAGCTTTCTTAAACATATTGTCATATCTTTCCAACAAGGTGCAATTTTTGAAGTGTCAGTGCTGAAATATTCCTTCAATCTAGCTTGAGCTGTCTCTATTGGTCCTTCATTAAAGCTGGTCTGTTTTCATGGTTTGCAAAAGATAATATGCAGGCAGTGGGGTTAACTGGATTGCTCTTTAATAGAGATGGTGCACATTCATTGGCCAAAAAGACTTGTATCATACGGTGATGATTCATGATTCTATGATCCATGAATGGTGTCACTTTGAAACTATGGGAGATCTTCCATCCCAATGCAAAGCCAGTGCTGGGACTTATCTGGCTATTGCGGAAGATCCAATTTCCTGCACTGGTATTGGCCAAAGTGCAATCTTCTGTCCTATTGTTGTTGTCTGTGCCTGCCAAGTGATCCTCTGCGAGATTCCTAATGGACAGTGCAACCTTCTGCAGCCTTCGGACATCTCCAGCTGGAAAGCCCTGCCCATTGAGCTTATGCCGGCTTAAATCTGGGGTTAACACAGCAGTCCTCGTTCAAGTGAATGGAAGGCATCAGTTACCAGGAAGAATTTAAGTGCTTCCACTTCAATTGTTCTTTTAAGTTGCTGTAATGATTTGTAATATGCAATTGTACTTTTTAGTTGCTTAATGTTTTCTTTGCTTTTAATTTTTGTCAATAGTTTTAAATTTTCACTATAACTGAATGTTCATGAAAATTAATGACTTCAATTGCCCCATCCGCACATACAGCTTGATAGTTCACAAGCCCAGAGGGTGGAGTGGAATGATAGGCAGAGACAGCCCAGATGCTCACACCTATCTGTGGGTGCAGTGGACTGCCTGCCTGTGCTGCACTGCACCATTCCAAGGAGCTGGGAGCCAAGTTCCCAAAGAGGGACTTTATTAGGACTTCCTCAGAACAAAGTCAGTGGCCCAAAGGCAGACACCAGGTGATTTCAGGGGAACAAACTCTGCTCCAGTTACCTTTCCTCTCCCAGCAGGTTCATCTAAGACTGCATGTGCTTTGTAAATGTGTTGCTGAACTCAGCATCGCACCGGATATTATTAACTGGATAATTTATGCCGTCATAGCAAAGGTGCTTTGCACAAATGCCACAATTGCAGTGTAACTTAGTACTTAGTGACACCACCATCATCTGTCAGCTGTAGCTCATTTGCGATGCTGGGTTATATTTTGGATCAGGAGTCTGCTCTATCAGACAACCATGAAATATTCCTGAGGACCCTTCTAACAGTTCTCCCAATGTCTCAGACCAAATTTATTCCTCAGTCAAATTCACTCAAACAGATTACAGCAATTTATTGTCATTTATGTAAAAACATTGTCTAAAAATTAACTGCTCATTTTTCTGTATTACAGGATGACTATATTTCAGAATTACTTCATCATTTCTAAAATGCTTTGGGATATTGTTAAAACTATTGTATAGGTTCTTTCTGTGGATGGAAGTTTGTCTGGAGCAAACAATTGTTGCTTCCCTCTCTGTCATATTGGCCAATGACAGGCTTTCTGAACAAAGTCTGTAATATTTACAGTTTACATTCTGAAACACATTTACTAATTATAGAGTAGAACCATAATTGTTTTTCATTAAACCTACAGTCAAAGCAAGAATTAGTTCCATCTAGGGTAAAATAAAAAATAACTGAAAATTAATATTTAATCAAGATTTCAAATTAGACCTTTCTAATTTTAATGCTCTAATTCACTTGGCTCAAATTCACATCTCACTATTTAACTCAAGTGATAAATGAACGTGAAATTCCTTAAAATAGCACAAAAGGGAATTTCATATGATTACATTAAGTATTCAGAAATTAACATTTAAATAAGCTAATCAGAACACAAGGGAGCTGCATGTTCTCATGCCTGCTCCTCCAATTAGCAAGATCCTGGGCTGAACCTACACCTCATCCATTTCACATCTCTTCCCCATGTCCACTGATGCTTCCAAAAGTCTATTGGGAAAACATGATGCTGAAGGAACTCAGCAGGCCAGGGAGCATCTGTGGAGAAAAGCAAGCGGTCAACATTTCCAGTCAGGACCCTACTTCAGGACTGATGATAGGAAAAGGGGAAGCCCAATATAGGAGGGAATAGCAGAGCAGTGATAGGTGGACAAAAGAGGGGGTGCAGGGTGGGTACAAGGTGGTGATAGGTAGATGCAGGTAAGAGATGGTGATAGGCAGGTGTGGGGGAGGAGGGGAGAGCAGATCCACTGGGAGATGGGTCAAAAGGAGGAAAAAAGGGGGTAGAAAAGAGGCTAGGAAAGGGGAGAAAAGAACAGGGATGATTGGGAGAGGGGGGTGGGTATTACTTAAAGTGGGAGAATTCAATGTTCATGTGAACCCTACCCCTCTTCTTTTCTACCCTGTTTTTTTTTCTCCTCTGACCCATCCCCCAGTAGACCTCTCCCCAGCTGCCTATCACTATCTCTTACCTGCATCTACCTATCACCACCTTGTGCCTACTCTGCCTCCCCTCTTGTCCAGCTATCACTGCTCTGCTTTTCCCTCCTAAAAATTGGGCTGCCCCTTTCCTATCTTCGGTCCTGAAGAAGGGTCCTTACCTGAAACATTGACCACCTGCTTTTCTCCACAGATGCTGCATGGCCTGCTGAGTTCCTCCAGCATCATAGTGTTTTTCATCTAAGAGATAAGATACCTTTATTAGTCACATGTACATCAAAACATAGTGAAACGCATCTTTTGCATAGTGTTCTGGGGGCAGCCCGTAAGTGTTGCCACGCTTCTGGCACCAACATAGCATGCCCACAACTTCCTAACCTGTACATCTTTGGAATGTGGGAGGAAACCAGAGCACTGGGAGGAAACTCCCACAGACAGGGGAGAACATACAAACTCCTTACAGACAGCAGCTGGAATTGAACCCAGGTTGCTGGCACTGTAATAGTGTTATGCTAACCGCTACACTACCGTGCAGCATCTGCAGTCATTTATTTCTCAGTCTACTGCTCTCAGCTTAGAATACACTAAATGAATGGATATCCACAGATCCCCGAGGTAGGTAGTTGCAAAGACTTTTCTCAATCCAACACAGGCAACCCTTTATCCTGAAATGATGCATTTGAAGCCGAGACTCATGAGACTAATTTCGAGCTTCAAAAACCTGGAACTCTGAAGCTGTGTGAGGCAGCAGCAGTTCCACTGGCTGCACGTCTGGGAGTAACCTTCTGGGGGGGAAAATATTGCTGAAAGATCATTGACTTGAAGCTTTAATTCTCCTTTGCCCTCGACAGATGTTGCCTGACCTGTTGAGCAGTTCCAGCACTTCATGACTTTACTTCATATAGAAATGGGTCATGCCATAGTTCTTCAGTTGGCAAAGAAGCCTTTACAGCAGAACGAGCAGGATTTGTGGTGCCTTACCCATCCGTCAATTGGATTGATGAATGACATATGGTTTGTGATAGGTTGGGGTTCTGAGGCCCTCCATCCTCTTGAAAGACAGTCACTGTTAGTTTATTGTATTAAGCTTCATTTGCTATTAATCATTGTCAACTGATCTGATGTGTTTTCATTTAGCAGTCAGCCCCATTCATGTCTCTTTCAACTAGTTATCAAAAAAAAACTCAGCTGCAAATGTTTATGGCCTCAGGTATCTGTCCCAAGTTTGGAAAATATCCCTTTAATCTTCATTGTATTTCATATACTGAAAGAATCTATCTACCAAAAATGGTTTCTGATACCTCCAGGATAAAGCTGCAGTTCTTCATTTATTTTAAAAAGTAATTGTATTGAGGAGCTGCATGTCACTGGCAAGACTAACATTGATGGCCCTTTGCTGTCTCTGCAGTCCTTCTGGTGAAGGCACTCCCAAAATGCTGCTTGGTAGTGTCCTAGAATTTCAAATCAAGAGATGATCAAGGACTGGCCATGTTTAAAATCAAACTATAGATGCTAGTAATCTGAAATAAAGACAAAATAGTAACTGGTATTGGTTTATTATTGTCACTTGTACCAAGGTACAGTGAATAACCTGTCTTGCAAACCGATCATACAGGGCAATTCATTACACAGTGCAGTTATATTGAGTTAGTACAGAGTGCATTGATGTAGTACAGGTAAAAACAATAACAGTACAGAGTAAAATGTCACAGCTACAGAGAGAGTGCAGTGCAATAAGGTGCAAGGTCACAACAAGGTAGGTTGTGAGGTCATAGTCCATCTCATTGTATAAGGGAACCGTTCAATAGTCTTATCACAGTGGGATAGAAGCTGTCCTCAAGTCTGGTGGTATGTGCCCTCAGGCTCCTGTATCTTCTACCTGATGGAAGAGGTCTCTGCTTGTATTCCTTCACAATATGATACCATATTTCATATTGCATAATTTATTCAAAACTATTGTTTCTGGTTTACATTCATTTTTGATTTACAGATTTTCTTTCTCCTCAATTTTCTTATGTTATGCCTTAAGGTGTCTTATGTGTGCAGTGTTATACTGCTGTGAGCCTCACAAGCCCAGAAGGCTAGTCATATTTGTATTGTCCTTTCCCAATGTTAGGACATCCTAAAGTAGTCAAACACCAATAAAATAATTTTGAGGGATAGTCACTGTTATAATAACATAGGTGAAAGCTACAGCCAATTTGGACAGTGAATATGACTGGATAACCTGATTTCAGGTTGAGGGGTAATTACTGGCCAGGACAATATAGGTAATGCTTCTACAGTATACGATGGGATAGAGTACTACAGCACAGAAACAGGCCCTTCAGCCCATCTTATCTATGCCACCTGTTCTTCTGCCTAGTCCCATCTACCCACACCCAGATTATATCCCTCCAAACCCCTCCCATCCATGTACCTATCCAAACTTCTCTTAAATGTTACAATTGAACCTGCATCTACCACTTCTGCTGGCAGCTCATTCCACACTCGCACAACTCTGAGTGAAGAAGTTTCCCCTCAGATTCACCCAACCTTAGAGGAAAAACCCTGCATGCATTCACCTTATCTGTACCCCTCATAAGATCTCCCCTCATTTTCCTGCACTCCAGGGAATAAAGTCCTAACCTATTCAACCTTTTCCTATAACTCAGGTCCTCAAGTCCCGGCAACATCCTTGTAAATTTTCTCTGCACTCTTTCAAGTTTATTGATATCTTTCCTGTAGGTAGGGACCTTTAAATAGAACAGCTAGGATCATGGTTTAATATTATTTCCAAGAAACAGGACCTTCAACAGTGCAACACTTCCTCAGTACTGGACTGGGGTATCAGCCTAGATCTTTGTATCAAGACTCTGGTGTGGCTCTTGAACCAACAAGCCTATGACTCAGTGATGTACGCTACCAACCATGCCATAACTGGCAATAGTTAATCATAATGTGAGCAAAAAAAAATTATTGGCAATCTTTAAGTTTTGTTAAGAATAATGGAACATTAAAGACAGAATGTGGAAGTTTTAAACAAAACTTTCATCTGGAATTTTAAAAATCCAGGACAATTAAAATCTAAAGGAAAGATGGTTCACGCTTGCATTAGTTAATTTTCAGTTCTAGAGATGTTACTTGGCAATAAAGGTTGCCTGGTTATCTTTATCATTAAAAAGATACACATTCAGGTGGAGAATCTTTATCTTATGTAAATCAAATAACTGCAGATACTGGAAATCTGAAACAAAAACAGAAAATGCTGGACATACTCAGCAGGTCAGGGCACATCTGTGGTCAGAACTTTGATGAAGGGTCTTTGATCTAAAACATTAACTCTGTTTCTCTTCCCACAGATGCGGCCTGACCTGCTGAGTAATTCTAGTATTTTCTATTTTTACTTATCAATGTTTCTTCAAATGCCAATTTTTAACTTTGGAAAATAATTGTACTCAAGTTTCTTTATTCTTCACAGTACCATTAATACATGACAGTGGTTTGGCCCTATTGAATTGATTTCAATACAGAAGATCATCACCACACTTTGGATACCTACTGTGTACTTTGTCTGTACAAATGGGAACATCTGTTTTAAGACAAAGTTCCTAATTTTCAACTAAGCTTTCAATACAGGTTAGAGACATTATGAATCCTGTTAACTTACTTTTATTTGCCTTTGTTTCAACTCCAAATATCCTGCATTTGGATGGATATTTGGCACAATAGAAACCTATGCACAGGTAAAAAGTTGCACAGGTAAAAAGTTACACAGATGCCTATGTAACTTTTGTGCCTATGTACCTTTTGTAACTATGTAACCTATGCACAGATACAAAGTTGGGTGGCAGTGCAACATGTGTAGAGGAAGTTAGGAGAATTCAAGGTGATTTGGATAGGTTGGGTAAGTGGGCAGATACTTGGCAGATGAAGTTTAATGTGGATAAGTGTGAGGTTATCCACTTTGGAGCAGGAACAGGAAGGCGGATCATCATCTGAATGGTGGTGGAGGGAGTTAGGTAAGGGGAAATACAAAGGGATCTAGGAGTCCTTGTTCATCAGTCACTGAAGGTGAATGAGCAAGTGCAGCAGGCAGTGATGAAGGCTAATGGAATGTTGGCCTGTATTACAAGAGGAATTGAGTACAAAAGCAAAGAGATTCTTCTTGCATTTGTACAGGGCCCGGTGAGACCACTCCTGGAGTATTGTGTAGTTTTAGTCTCCAGGGTTAAGGAAGGATATCCTGGCTATAGAGGGGCATGCAGCGTAGGTTTACGAGGTTAATTCCGGGGATGTCGGGACTGTCTTATGCCGAGAGGTTGGAGAGACTGGGATTGTACACGCTGGAATTGAGAAGATTCGAGAGGGGATCTGATTGAAACATACAGGATTATTAAGGGATTGGACAAGATAGAGACAGGAAATATGTTCCAGATGTTGGGGAGGTCCAGGACCAGGGCGCATGATTTAAGAATAAGGCTAGGCCATTTAGGACAGAGTGGAGGAAAAACTTCTTCTCCCAGAGGGTTGTGAATTTGTGGAATGCACTGCCTCAGAGGGCAGTGGAGGCCAATTCTCTGGGCACTTTCAGAAGGAGCTAGATAGGTTCTTATAGATAGGGGAATCAAGGGATATGGAGACAAGGCAGGAACAGGATATTGATTGTTGAGGATCAGCATGATCTCAAAATGGTGGTGAAGACTCAAAGGGTCGAATGGTCTACTTCTGCTCCTATTGTCTATAAAACCATTCATAGAACATAGAACATCACAGCACAGTACAGGCCCTTTGGCCCACAGTATTGTGACAACATTTTATCCTTCTCTAAGATCTATTTAACCCTTCCCTCCCACATGGCCCTCCATTTCTCTATCATTCATGTCTCTATCTCAGAGTCTCTTGAATGTCCCTAATGTATCTGCCTCCACAACCTCTGCCGGCAGTGCATTCCACACACTCACAACCTCTGTGTTTTAAAAAAAAAACTTACCTCTGACATCCCCCTAAGATCTTCCTCCAATTACCTTAAAATTGTGCCCCCTCATGTTAGTCATTGTCACCCTGGGAAAAAGTCTCTGACTGTCCACTTCATCTATACCTCTTATCTTGTACACCTCTATTAAGTCACCTCTCATCCTCCTCCTCTCCAAAGAGAAAAGCCCTAGCTCACACCACCTATCCTCATAAGGCATGCTCTCCAATCCAGGCAGCATCCTGATAAATCTCCTCTGCACCCTCTCTAAAGCTTCCACATTCTTCCAATAATGAGGTGACCAGAACTGACCACAATATTCCAAGTGTTGTCTAACCAGAGTTCTATAGTGCTGCAACATTACCTTGCGGCTCTTGAACTCAATACCCCGACTAATGAAGGCTAACACATTATACGCCTTCTTAACAAACCTATCTGACTGCTCGGCGACCTTGAGGGATCTATGGATGTGGACCCCAAGATCCCTCTGTTTCTCCATTCATTCTTTCTTTTTTTTAATCTTTCAGCTGGATCAATTGCAGGCACAATTATTGAGTCATTCAATGAAGAGCCTGCTTTTATTGCTTTTATGTTTAAGTTTAGTTTCTAATTTGATGAGGTTTTTGTTATATTTATCTTCTGTCATTTGGAGTGCCAGAGGCTACATTTTCTACTGTGGCTTTAGGAACACTTTGCTAGCAAACAATTCTCTCTGCTGTGACCAGATTTATTTCATTCTTATTACAATTACAATTTACATTTACAAATTACCAATTTTTATTTGAAACCTATCAACCGTAAAGCCTATATAATTGTTTTGCATAATCTTTCATGGCTAAAAAAAGGTAAGTTAATTGGAATGGTTACGACCCTGGATTAGACATGAACCTTTTACCTCAGGCTCCTACATTTGAATAGGTTTAGAATAGCAAAATGGAAGATTCCCCTTCTCCCAAGGGTCCAATTTTTGAATAGTGTCAATCCAGTAGCTAGTGATCTTGAGGCACAGAATAACATCATCCTTAATATGGTATAAATTGACAGAAAACATGTTGAGACAGGATACCTGGACTCAACATATTAAAATATTTGCTCCATCCACAGATTTCTGAATGTTTTTATCATTTTTTAAAGCTTCAATCAAGAAAGATAAGCTTCAATTTTAAAAAAACTCATGCATTTTAAGACAAAAATCACAATAGTTATAAACATAATAGGGTAGTAGTAGTGGGCAATTTTAACTTTTCTAATATTCACTGGGCCAACCATCATTTTAAAGGCTTGGATGGAGTGAAAGTCGTGAAATGTGTCCAAAAAAGCTTTATTGATCAATATATAGAGGAACCTACTAGTGAGGGTGCAACACTGGACCTCCTCCTGGGAATGAGGTAGGCCAAGTGTGGATGTGTCTTGTCGACAAGCAATTTGGTCCAGTGACCATAATTCTATTAGTTTTAAAATAGTTATGGAGAAGAATACGGTCAGTTCACAGGTTAAGAACCTGAACTGGGGCAGAGCACATTTTGGAGTCATTAGGCAGGATCTTGCAGTGGTTGATTGGGTGAGATTGTTTGCAGGGAAAGGAGTATCCATCAAATAGGAGACCTTTAAAAGTGTGATGTCAAGAGTTCAGGGCCTGCATGTTCCTGTTAGGGTGAAGGGCAAGGCTAGCAGGTTTTGGGAACCCTGGTTGACGAGACATATTGAGACGTATTTAAGAAAAAGGAGGCATACACTGCAAATAAGCAATTGGGAACTAGTGAACCTCTTGCTGACTATAAGAAGTGTAGGAGTGCACTTGAGAGAGAAATTAGGAGGGCAAAAAGAGGATATGAGAATGATCTGGCAGGCAAGCTGAGGCAAAATCCCAAGAGATTCTACAAATGTTTTAAGAGTAAAAGGGGAGCTAGGAAGAGAATAGGTTCCCTCAAAGATCAGCATGGCTGGCTGTGTGTGGAACCAAAGGAAATGGGAGAGATTTTTAATGAATTTCTCTTCAGTTTTTACTGTGGAGAAAACAATGGAAGCTAAGGAAATGAGGGAAATGAGTGGTGTCATCCTGGACCATGTACAAATTAGCAGGGAGGAGGTATTGAAGTGCATTAAGGTGGATAAATCCCCATGGCCTGACCTGGTGCATTCTCGGACCTTGTAGGAAGCTAGAGAAGAAATTCCCTTGCAGAGATTTTTAACATAGAACAGTACAGCACAGGAACAGGCCCTTCGGGACAGCATGGCTTTGTGTGGGGGAGGTTGTCTAACAAATCTTGGAGTTCTTCGAGGAGGTGTCCAAAAGGGTAGATGAGGGTAGGGCAGTGGATGTTGTCTATATAGACTTCAACAAGGCCTTTGACAAGGTCCCTCATGGCAGGCTAGTCTGGAAGGTTGGATCACATGGGATCTAGGGAGAGATAGCAGATTGGATTCATAATTGGCTCAGTGGTAGGAAGCAGAGTGTAATGGTTGAGGGTTGTTTCTCGGACTGGAGGCCTGTGTCTAATGGTGTGCCACAATGGTGTGCTGGGACCTTTTGTTTATAATTTATATAAATGATTTTAATGTGAATATACAAGGCATGGTTAGTAAGTTTGCAGATGATGGTGGTGTTGTAGACAGTGTAGTAGGTAATGAAAAATTACAGAGGGATTTTGATCAGCGACGTATGTGGGCTGAGGATTGGCAAGTGGCTATCGATAGAGATAAATGTGAGGTATTGTATTTTGGGAGACCAAACCAGGGTAGGACTTATACAGTGAAAGATAGGGTCCTGGGAAGTGTTATGGGACAGAGGGACCTAGGAGTGCAAGTGCGTAGTTCGCTGAAAGTGGCGTCTCAGGTAGACTGTGGTGAAGAAGGCGTTTGGCATGCTGGCCTTCATCAGTCAGGGCACTGAGAATAGGAGTTGGGAAGTTTTGTTGTAGTTATATAAGACATTGGTGAGGCCATACTTGGAGTGTTGTGTACAGTTTGTCACCCTGTTGTAGGAAAGATATTAGTAAACTAGAAAGAGTGCAGAAAAGATTTACCAGTATGTTGCCTAGACTTGGGGGCCTGAGTTACAAGGAGAGCTTGCATAGACTGCGACTTTATTCCCTGGAACAAAGTGGGAGATTGAGGGGTGACCTGATAGAGGTATACAAGATCATGAGGGGCATAGACAGGGTGAAAGCACAGTCTTTTTCCCAGGGAGGGAGTGCTAAAAACAAGAGGGCATAGGTTAAAGATCAGAGGCGAGAGATTTAAAAGGGTCATCAGGGCAGCTTCTTTGTGCAAAGGGTGGTGCATATTTGGAATGAGCTGCCAGAAATAGTGGTTGAGGCGGGCACATTAGCAGCATTTAAAAGCCATCTGGATAAGTACATGGATAGGAGAGGTTTAGGGAGCTATGGGCCAAACACAGGCAGATGGGACTAGCTCACTGGGCAACACAGTTGGCATGGACGAGTTGGGCCCAAGGGCCTGTTTCTGTGCTGTATGACTCTATTTTATAACTTTTTAACATTTGTAATTCACACTAATTCCATTCAAGCAGACAAGTTTCTGGAATTTTTATCTTCCCTGTGTTGGTAAAAGTACACAGAGTGACACAGAGTGCCCACCCAAATCTTACTCAAGTATTTTCAAATGGGTTTGCTACAAGTTGTAAGGTTTGCACAGTCAGATTACCACCAAGTGGTGAAGGTTAAGATTCTATTCATCAATATTGACAACCATAACTTAATATTGGATTTACTGTTTATGACAGAAACAGGCAATGAAAGGGTTAAATTCCACACACAATTGATCAAAGGATAATAGGGAGGTGAGCCATATACTCTGCTTCCTTTACTCTTTGAGGAACAGAGTTCCAGAGTATTTGAATATTTTAAAACAGACTATTTCAGTCTTCTACCTGAGCATTTAGTTTTTCCTATTCCTCCTCTTTGTGGTTAATTTCTGATTTCATTTGTTTCCTCCTAGTTACACCTCTTTCACATCCCCTTCCCGGTGGTGCTGCCACATTCTCGTACTCTTAATTCTGCCTCTCTAGGTTATTTCGTTATTGTCACTTCAGTATTTTTTTGTTGCGCTACTCCAGATTGCACTGCAATCTTTGCACCTTTCTGCTGTTTTTGCCCTCATTGTTGTAATTATTGTAGTATTTATTATCATGTATGTTTACTCTGTGAGCTTCATATAAACAAGGAATTTCATTGCACCCTGGTGTATATGACAATAAACTAATTCAATCTAATCTGGAGCAGAGTTCAGAGAAGCAAAGGGATCTGGATGTCCTGGATGATTGGCAAAGGAACAGTGTGCAGATACTGTGAATAATCAGAAAAGCTAACAGAATGCTATTGATTACTGCAAGGGGGATTGAATGCAATACTGGGAAGATTATGCTTCAGTTATATAGGGCATTGGCAAGAATCCACATGCATTGGTATCCCGTTTAGCACTCCTCCTCAGATCGCTGATTCTTTATAGTGCTCTTGGTCCTCCAGTCTGAATGTTCATAGATATGTACTCATTGTACTTTAACAAAAAAACCGCTTGAGCTTTGTGCCACTGCACTAGAAGTCTGGCACTGCCCTCCTCACTGCTGAGAGCTGCTGTGCCAGGAATCTGGCACAAATCCCTGCATTGACCCAGCAAGGAATTCGCCATGGCTCTGTGTGGAGATGTCTGGTGTTGGGATGAAAGATGGAGGGGTTCAGGGCTGTACCCTGGACAGTAGGAAGAGTGTGGGCCATTGCTAGAATCTGGCAGCATCAGCTCCATGTGTTGACGGACTGCATGGATCCTAGTCTCCAGCATTACATCCCATGGGATGTCATGGAAGCTGATAGAGCCATACAGCATGAACAGGCCCTTCAGCCCAGCTCATCCATGCCAACCAAGATGCCCATCTAAGCTAGTCCCATTTGCCCACATTTGACCCATATCCTTCTAAACCTTTCTTATCTGTGTACAAGTTCAAGTGTCTTCTAAATGCCTCAACCACTTCCTCTGGCAGCTCGTTTCATATACGGACCACCCTCTGCATGAAAAGGTTGTCCCTCAGATTCCTATTAAATCTTTCCTCACTCTAGTTCTTGATTTCTCAACCCTAGGAAAAAGACTACCATATTTATGCCCCTCATGATTTTATACACCTCTACAAGATCACCTTCAGTCTCCTGCGCTATTGTCCCCTCCTCTTTGCTTAGCTACACAAGGTGAAAGTCCAGAGACCACCATTGAGCTTGTTGCCATAGAGAAGTCTCTGGGCTGAGAGAGAGATGGAGAAGCTTCAGCTTCTGTCGTCCAACAAGAGATGATGATAGCGATTGTAGGGTCCAGGTGGTCTATCAACACATGAAGGAGAGGCTACCAGTCCCCAGCAATGGCCGGCCCTCACCATGCTGGCCAGGGTAAAGTCCCGAGCCCACATCACAGTAGTGTAGTGGTTAGCATAACGCTATTACAGCACCAGCAACCTGGGTTCAATTCCCGCCACCGTCTGTAAGGAGTTTGTACGTTCTCCCCATGTCTGCATGGGTTTCCTCTGGGTGCTACGGTTTCCTCCCACATTCCAAAGACGTACAGGTTAGGAAGTTGTGGGCATGCTATGTTGGTGCCAAAAGTATGGCAACACTTGTGGGTTGCCCCCCCCCCCCAGAACATTCTACGCAAAGATGTATTTCACCGTGTTTTGATGTACATGTGACTAATAAAGATATCTTATTTTATCTTGCATCTCAGTGAAGACACACCATACATCCCAACCACCCAACACCAGCCCTCACAGGTAGCCTCTTCACACTGAACAGTGGGTGACTCTCTACTGGGAGAGCACTAGCTGAGGGTAGACATTGATGCCAGATTCCTGGCACAGTAGTGCTGTCAATAACACACATCTCTCTACATATAAAGTTATGGCACACAAGTCCCAATTAACTTTTAGTTCTGCAACAAATGAGAATTAAAATCTTCCCCCTCTCTCCTCCAAAGATCACTGTCCTTCTTTAATTCTGAGCACTTGATTTTGTTTTAACCATTGGCACATAGTACCTTCAACTATCTAGGTCCCAACCTCTGGAATTGACTCTCTAAACTTCTTTGCCTCTTTATCTACGTCTTCATCGAAGTGCTCCTGAAATCTTTGAGACACAAAAGACTGCAGATGCTGGAGTCTGGAGCAATACCAAAAAAAAAAGCTGGAGGAACTCAGCAGGTCATGCAGCATCTATGGAGGAAAATAGCCAGTCGCTCTTTTAGGCTAAGACCCTGGAAAGAAAGAGGGGAGATGACCAGTATAAAAAGATGGGGGGGGGGGGGAGAGCTGGCAGGTGATAGGTGGATCCAGGTGAGGGGGATGATAGGCAGGTGAGGGAGGGGGGAGAGCGGGAATGATGCAAGAAACTGGAAGGTGATAGGTGGAAGTGACAAAGGGCTGAAGAAGATGGAATCTGGTAGGAGAGGACAGTGGACCATGGAATAAAGGGAAGGAGATGGGGAGGAATGTGTGGGTAATGGGCAGATGGAAAGGGTGGGGGAGGAGAAAGAGATGAGGTGATGGGGGCCCTTCCCTCACCTGCCTAATTTCAGCCATCTGTTTACTCCTGTGCTCACTAACATTTCATTTTCAGAGATGTTCCTCCATCATAACCCTTTAAAAATACATGGATCTGATTTGAGTAATCAAAACAATCAAATGTTACACAGATTTTCACCTCATTTAGAAAAAATGTAATTTAGTTAAATAACATCAATAGTCTCAATTCTAAAGTTGACAGATACATTACTAACCCATATTTTTAAAGTAGAGTGGGATATGGTATATATCATTCAACCAGCGCTGGTTGTTCTATATTAATAATTCATGAATTTATACATTATTCATAGCAAGGTAGTTCTGTTTTCAAGTGCAGCAATTAATAGCTTAGGGTCTCGGCCTGAAATGTTGAATGTCCATTTCTCCCCCACGGATGCTGAGTTCCTCCAGCAGTTTGTTTTTTTGCTCCAGATTTCAGCGTCTGCAGTCTCTTATGACTCCAGTAGTTTAATAATGTTGAAATTAATGCCACTAATGAAGTTAACAATGTTATTTATGTGAAATAACACAGGAGTTTAATGCAATGGGTACATGTGTAGTTTAATGAATTTCAGTACTTCCTGATTAGACTCACATAAGCGGCCTCTTGTTATCTGGCTCATTGACAGAAAGTTTATATGTGAACCATAATTGTAATCTAAACACTCTGCAGAAGCTTAAGCCTTGCCCAGTCCAGCATCTACCCTTTTAACACTCTGATGCATGTCTGCCTCAGAAATTAACCATTCCAAGTATAGTGTCACAATCCTTCCGACTGCAATTATTTCCAGAGATCAGAAAATAATCAAATTTAAAATGAATTTTTATCTCCTTTTTTCCCTCTCTCAATCTAGTCTTTCTTTCTATTACCTTTCCATTTCTTTACCTCTTGTTTTCTTGGTGAAGCAGCCAGCATAATCAAAGACCCCACCTACCCAAGACATTCTCTCTTCTCTCCTCTTCCATCGGGTAGAAGATACAGGAGCCTGAAGGCACATACCACCAAACTTAAGGACAGCTTCTACCCCACTGTGATAAGACTACTGAACAGTTCCCTTATTCAATGAGATGGACTATGACCTCATGATCTACCTTGCTGTGACCTCGCACCTTATTGCACTGCACTTTCTCTGTAGCTGTGACACTTTACTCTGTACTGTTATTGTTTTTACCTGTACTACATCAATGCACTCTGTACTAACTCAATGTAACTGCACTGTGTAATGAATTGACCTGTACGATCGGTATGCAAGACAAGTTTTTCACTGTACCTCGGTACAAATGACAATAATAAACTAATACCAATACCATCACTTTAATTCTGATTCTGTTTCTGCACCTGATTTCTCATTGGCTTCAGCATCTCTAAGTCATTATGCTCTTTATTTAACAATTACTTGACTGGTTAAGAAGATACCCCATTGCCTGCCTGTTCTTCCAAGTCACAGCTGCTCTCACTGTAGCATCATCAGCTACCACTCCAGCAACCTATCTTTATTTGTCCACAGGACGTGGATGTTGCTGGAAAGGCTGGCATTTATTGCTCACCCCTAATTGCCCCTGAACTGAAGAGTCAATCATTGAAAAAGACAGTAAAGGGCAAAATGTACAATATACAAAGTTAACCTTTATAAAATTAGTTAACAAGATGTGGGGTTAACCAGCAAGGCCAGTACTTATTGTCAATCCTTAATTGGCTGTGAATTGAGTAGATTGTTGGTTCAGAGTGTAATTGTTGGTCTGCAATCACATAACTAAGACAGCAGATTTGCTTCTCCAAAGAACATGGGAATAAGGTACATTTTTATAGTGATTTGGTAGTTTTATGATCACTGTTATTGATACTATAGCTATTTATGATAGTTAAATCTCAATATTTAGCTGTTAACAGTGCATGGAAATTAAATTTGCAAAAACTATTCTTGTAAGTTGAAGGATGCATGAAACACATCTTCAGAAAGCACCTTTATATTTGCATCAGTCGCCTTAAAATGTGGTCCTTATAATGTGAGGTGAAGTATAAAAATTTTTGAAGTTGGATTTTCAGTAGGATCCATTATTTAACATTTGCACTGAGTCAAATCCAAAATGAAACCTAAGATTGATTGGGAAATTAGGATGCTGATTTTTTTTTCAGTTTTATTTACATTGTTCTCCAGGTGGGTGAGGCTGAATTTATTGTCTATCCCTGATCTTCTTGTAAAACTGGCCACCATGAACTGCTACAGCTCTGGAAGTGATAGAACATGGATCATAGAACATTACAGCACAGTACAGGCACTTCAGCCCACAATGTTGTGTTGACATTTTATCCTGCTCTAAGGTCTGTCTAACCCTTCCCTCCCACATAGCCCTTCATTTCTCTATCATTCATGTGTCCATCTAAGAGTCTCTTAAATGTCCCTAATGTATCTGCCCCACAACCTCTGCCGGCAATGCGTTCCACGCACCCACAACCCTCTGCGTAAAAGTAAAAAAACTTACCTCTGATATCCCCCTTATCTTCCTCCAATCACCTTAAAAATTATGCCGCCTCATGTTAGCCATTTTCACCCTGAGAAAAAGTCTCTGACTGTCCATTCGATCTATGCCTCTTATCATCTTGTACACCTCTACCAAGTCACCTCTCATTCTCCTTTGCTCCAAAGAGAAAAGCCCTAGCTCACTCAACCTATCCTCATAAGACATGCTCTCCAATCCAGGCAGCATCCTGGTAAATCTCCTCTGCACCCTTCTAAAGCCTCCACATCTTTCCTATAATGACGCAACCAGAACTGAACACAATACTCCAAGTGTGGTTGTTATGAACCAGCAACAAAAGAAACACAAGTCATGATTCAGTGTTTAAAAATTACTTTATTAATAACTACTTACGATAATAAGAAAAATAAAAGTAAAAATGTTAGAATGTTAAAAGTAAAAATGTTAGAATGTTAGAAGTAAAAATGTTAAACCTTAAACATTAACCCCAAAACTAAACTCGTAGTGTGTGTGTGTGGCAAATTCCCAAACTCCAAGTCCAGGAGTGGTTCTTAAAGTTCAGTTCAGTAAGCCGTAAGGTGAAACACGAGCAAAGGCTTCTTCAACAACCACTGTTGACTGAAGATAAGATGTAGATGTAGAGAGAAAATAGAGATATTATGAAATCCCAATGTTCCACAATGGAACCCAAATGACACCTGTGTTTACTCAGCAGTGACAACTCCACCGCATCTTCCTCACCCCATTTGGATTTATGGGTTAAAGCATAATCATCTGTCAACCTAGCAATTTCTTGTAAAGTAGTGACTTCCTTCTCATTTAAATATGTTGTCATTTCAGCTGGGACACACCTTTTAAAGTCTTCCACTAAAATCAATTCTGTCAATTTATCGTCATCCCCAACTACATTTTTAGCCATGCACCATCGTTCAAAACATATTCTCTTTCCATTGGCAAATTCCATGTACGTCTGATCTGCAGATTTCTTCAAGTCTCTAAATTTTTGCCCGTAAGCTTCCGGTACTAATTCGTAAGCCTTCAACACAGCTTGTTTTACATTTGTATAATCAGCTGCATTCTCAACAGACAAAGCAGAATAAGCTTTTTGAGCTTTACCTTTAATCACACTCTGTAACATAAGAACCCATCTTTCCTTTGGCCAGTTGAACTCACAGCAACCTTTTTAAGATGTTGGAAATACCGTTCAACCTGATCTTCCTCAAAAGGAGGGACTAATCGAACCTCCCTACTGGCTATAAAACCATCATCAGAATCAGAACTCTTTCGTTTCATTTCTAACTCTATCCTTCTTTGTTCCACCTCCATCTTCTTCATTTCCATCTGGGCATTTATCTTCCTTTGATCTGCCTCAGCCTCAAACTTCAGCCAAGTTTGTTCTCGTTCAGCCTCTAATTCTAGTTTCCTTTGTCCCAACTCAAACTTCATTTGCGTTTGTTCTAACTCTCTTTGCTAACTGCACCTGGCCATCAGGAATCTCTGACTCACTCCCAAGAAACTGTTCTAACTCTTCCTCCTCCAACTCCACTGGTTGAGAAGTCACATCAGAAATCATTGGTTTAATCTCAGGAAACTTGGCTACCTTACTCACCTCAAGCGCTTCCTTCAAATAATAGTCAACTATCATTCTATGAATAACCGCTTTTTTCATAGACCGCTTTACTGCTTTAATGTTTAGCCTTGTAGCAATTTTTACCAAATCATCCTTTTTCGCCACCTCCAATCCCTCTAGGGTTGGTGACTCCAAAAATGCATCAATATCCACTGCTGCTGGTTTCCACACACAAGCCAATTAAAAAGAATTTATCAGACCGACACAATCAGTTGTCCACTAAGACCCCAATTTGTTCAAACTCAGACCTCCAGAACCAGCCTTGAGTTCGATTTCAAACCACCCTCGTCAATCTTGGGATCGATCCCGGACGAGCCCCCAATTTTGTTATGAACCAGCAACAAAAGAAACACAGAGAGTCATGATTCAGTGTTTAAAAACTACTTTATTAATAAATACTTACGATAATAAGAACAATAAAAGTAAAAATGTTAGAAGTAAAAATGGTTCTTAAAGTTCAGTTCAGTAAGCTGTAAGGTGAAACACATGAGCAAAGGCTTTTTCAACAACCACCGTTGACTGAAGATAAGATGTTGATGTAGAGAGAAAATAGAGATATTACGAAATCCAAATGTTCCACGATGGAACCCAAATTACACCTCAGTGTTTACTCAGCAGTGACCACTCCACCGCATCTTCCTCATCCCGAAAGGCTCTCGAATCGTGGCCATCCACACAAATACCTGTTTCCTTCTACAGGTCAACAACAAAGTGAACTCCACTGCTTCGTTCCAAAGTATCTGCCACCCCGAAAAGCATCCGAGACATGGCCGTCCACACAAATACCTGTTTCCCTCCACAGGTTAACGACAAAGTGGACTCCATTGGATTACTCCAAAAATCCATACATGGATTGTACTGACAGACATGGTTACTGTTTTCTATCCATCGACAGAGACTAGCAAGCTGGTGTCTCTCTCTCTCTCCTCTCTCTCTCCTCTGACTCACTGCTCCAAAACCGTCATTACGTCCTTTATCTTCTGTTGACGTAAGCACGACACACACACACACACACACACACACACACACACACACACACACACACACACACACACACACACACACACACACACACACACACACACACACACACACACACACACACACACACACACACACACACACCACTATGCTCTATCTTAAAGAGACATTCACCAATAATAACCTAGTCCAGAACAGTGGTCTAACCAGAGTTCTATAGAGCTGCAACATCAACTGGCAGCTCTTGAACTGAATAACCTGACTAAAGAGGGCCAACACACCATATGCCTTCTTAACAACGCTATCGACTTGCACGGCAGTGACGATGAAGGAATGGCAGTGCAGGTTCAGCACAGGTTGTGCATGACTTAAAAGGTCCTCTTGTCCTCGCTGGGTTGATAGGTTGTAAGAGGAGGTTCTACTGGAGCCACCTCAGCGATATGCTTCCTGCAGATAGTACAGACTTTAGCACACAGGATCTGTAGTTGCAGTCCCTCCTTTAATCTGGATTTAGTAATCTGTTGTGTGCAGAGTTGCTACAATCTCTCATACAAGACAGCAATAATGATGTTTCAGATACGTGCATCTTGACATGTCACCACATTAAAAAAATAAATCAAATCTACACCAATAAAGTAATGCATTTTTTCATAAAAATCTTCTGTATTTGCTTTTAATCATACTTATCCACTGTCTGCAATGTAATAATTTTTAAAGAAGCTGCTGTTTCATAAAACTAATTTTAAATATCTGATCAAAATGTCACTCTTGCACCTTCAGAATTCATAATTATTTTTGGTCTCTTTTGAGACTCTCCAAGCTGCATCAGTGGAAGGAGAAACAGAGTTCAAGTTTAAGATTGATATTGAAGTTGCTCAGGTATCGAAAGGTCTGATGAAGAGTCTTTGACCTGAAACATTACCTTTGTTTCTCTTTCCCCAGGTGCTAATTAACCTGCTTAGTGTTTCCAGCATTTTCTGTTTGTATTTCAGATTTCCAGTATCTGCATATTTTTGATTTTTCAATCTGTTTAGGCATCACATAAATGCACACAGTAGCTTCCAATATTAATGCAACCTTTTTATTTATTGTTGCTTTAAACAAAGTACACTGATGAAATTGTGATGGAAATGCATGTTCCAGCTGTTTGACTATACATTTAACATCAATGGGATAACTAGTACAAAAATAATCCATTTAATCTTTACCACAGATTAGCATAAGGAGTGCAGGTGTCAACATATCATTTACTATTTGTGCCTTGTACCATAAAGCAAGGCACAACCTGTCAGTACAATGTAGCATGACTATATATACAGTATATTGCTGCTCACTCACAAAAGACCAGGAGCAAATGGCAGGAATTCATGAATGAGACAGCAATTACGTGCAGATGACACTAAAATCGGTAGTGCAGTGAACAGTGATGACAGCTCTCTAAGGTTACAACAGAATCTTGATCACCTGGCAAAGTGGGCAAAGGAATGCCAGATGGAATTTAACTGAGGCAATTGTGAAGTGATGCATTTTGGGACGTTAAACCAGGACAAGACATCCACAGTAAATGGCAGGGTCCAGGGGAGTGTTGTAGAACAGAGACCTAGTGGTACAAGCACACAGTTCCCTGAAAGTGGCAATACTGGTAGACAGGGTGGTGAAGAAGTTTTATGGCATGCTTGCCTTCATTGGTCGGGGCATTGAGTACTAGAGTTGGAACACCATGTTTCAGCTGTACGAGATGTTGGTGAGACTGCACTTGGAGTATTGGGTGAGGTTCTGATTACCATACTATCGGAAGGATGTGATTAGTCCTGACAGGGTGCAGAAAAGATTTGCAAGGATGTTGCTAGGTCAGAACAACTCTAGTTATAAGGATAAACTAGATTGGTTGGGACTGTTTTCCCTGGAGCGAAGGAAGTTGATGGCTTATAGAAGTTTATAAAATCATGAGGAGCATAGATGGGGTGAAAGGTCACAGTCTTTTTCCCAGGGCAAAAGAGTCTAAAACAAGAGGGAATAGGATTAAGGTGAGAAGGAAAAGATCTAAAGGGGACCTAAGGGGCAAGTTTTTCCACACAGAGGGTGGTGAGTATTTGGAACGAGCTGCCAAAGGAAGCAGTAAAGGCAGGTACAATCACATTTAAAAGTCATTTGGACAGGTACATGGATAGGAAAGGTTTACATGAATATGGGCCAAACACAAGCAAATGGAACCAGCTCAGGTAGGCACCTTGGTCAGAATGGATGAGTTGGGCCAAAGGTCTAGCTTCTCTGCTGTATAATTCTATGACTCTAAAGCTTCTGCATTATCCAATCCATGTTTTGCACACAAGCGTTTCCCAAACTCAGTGTTTTATTGTCAGATGAGGGAGAACTAATCACTCGAGTTTTCTTCACTGATTGTAGCCTGTTCTTGACAAATCTGTTGTGAGCTGCATGCTGCATTCACTGGATCAGCCTGCACCTTGGAGGCTACATATGGTATAGGAGTTTGTTGCTGCTGTACCGTGTGTTCTATAAGAACAGATTTGCTTCTCAGTGATCAGTTTGACAATGAGACAACAGCAGCAAGCTCTGCACACAGCTCCTGACAGGAACCACACAGGTTCTGTTTCAGTACAGGAATTATTGTGCAAAAGACCATGGCAACCCTTCAACATGTGTTTACCAAATTCTTGGGAAATGGGAGAAGGCATTAGTGTCATACATAACTTGTTTACTTCACCAAATTAGGCTTAACTCCAACTTTCAGGCATGTGTTTCTGATCAAAATATCACCCTTTCACACTTGAGGAAAATACAAAAAGGTTGAAAGATGTGACTTAGATTGGCATCTACCTGAAGTTGTTTTGCCATTGGTATAATGATGGGATGGTAATGAGACCAACTAATTACACTTCAATGAGAAAAGTGTTTCTTAACTTCAGTTACTACTTCAAGGGAGCAAATTGCTCCAAAGTATATCATGATGTGGAATGCATGAAGAAATCCCTTTCAGTGTTGGATTTCCAGTACACCAGCCCTGATGTCGGAGGGTATCTTTGAATGGTCATTTGAACGTGACACTTGATAAGCATTTCATGATGTGACAAAGCAGGAATGCCTGAGAATTGTGTTAAATACCAGGCTGTACTCAAGTCCTAGTGTGGGCATTGAACTTCTGATCTGAGGCCATGGGTGAAAACAGCCATAAGCCAGGCTGGCACTGCCTCAATGTCATTTCCTTAACCCTATGGATGTAATTGACTCCAGTGAAGTAGCTGCTTTCTTTTATGCCTAAAAGACTGTAATTATGAAACTGAATTGAACGCTTAGTTTCTCTAAGATATTTAGGATCTACTTTTGACTACACGAATCAACCTTCTGACCTGAACTAAACACATCACTTGAAAGCTCATGAAAATATTCTCGTGGCCCTTTGTAAACTTCCATGCTAATGTTGTCTTCTTCTCCGTGTCCTTCTTGCTAGCAGGTCTGGTTCAAAGTGGGTTTTGAAATTCATTTAGCAGAAAAAGAAATGAAACAAAACAATACTTTTGCTAAACCAGGATTACAAACAAAAAATAAACAGTTTGGTGAAGTAAGTTTGTCATTAAGTGACGACTATTGCTTGCATTATGTGGCACTTGTGATATTTTACTACATCAAAGAAACTTTACAGATGTATAATCAAATTAAATTTTATACCAAATCACGTAAGAGTATAAAATTTGATTTAATGGTGAGGAGGACTGAGACCATGGATAATTTTGAAAATAAGGATGAGTCAGGACTGGGAGCCATAAGACAAAGGAGCAGAGTTAGGTCATTCAGCCCATTGAGTCTGCTCCACCATTCGATCATAGCTGATTTTTTTTTTTAACCCCATTCTCCTGGCTTCTCCCTGTAACCCTTAACCCTCTTGCCAATCATGAACCTATCAATCTCTGCCTTAAATACACCCAATGATTTGGCCTCCCCAGCTGTCTGTGGCAATGAATTCCACAGATTCACCACCCTCTGAAGAAATTCCTCCTCATCTCAGTTTTAAAGTGAATAAAGGTCAGTGAGAACAAGTGAGGGGTTGAGGTTGGGGGATGTTCAGCTGGAACAATTAAGACTAGAGCTAGCAAAGGAATGGAGATGGAAGCAGGGGATTTGGTGATGGCATGGATTGTGGTCAAAAGCTCACTTGAAGACAAATGCACATTAGAATATAAGAAACAGGAGTAGGTCCCAAGCCTCTCGAGCCTGCTCTGCATTCAACAAATCAGGGCTGATCTTCCTCAATCTAATGTCACTTTTCTCCCTCTCCTCCTATCGCTTAATTCCTTTACTACAGGTGACCCCACATTATGGAGGGATTACATTCCTAGAGAAACAGCCCTATCGTGATTTTCTGTAACACAAACCTTTTTCCATTGAATCCCACATTAAAGTGGAGATGCATTCCTGCAGAATGTTTCTCTCATATTGAGCCATTTTATCGGCAATGACAAAGTGACCCACCGCAGTTTTTTAGCAGCCGAGGCCAACGTTAGATTCATGGGGTGGACATGGATTGTGTGCAAAAGAAAGAACAAATTTGTCAATTTTTATTTTTAGTCACACAGTACTGTGGAACAATGAGTTTTGTATGTGACATCACCACATCGATTA
This sequence comes from Pristis pectinata, assembly GCF_009764475.1. Taxonomy (NCBI): domain Eukaryota; kingdom Metazoa; phylum Chordata; class Chondrichthyes; order Rhinopristiformes; family Pristidae; genus Pristis; species Pristis pectinata. The sequence goes on from NC_067405.1 coordinate 19,954,784, forward strand.
GGTTAGCAGTCACAGCCAAGTCCTTCCTTTGCCACACTATCTGTGGTCTGAGGACATGTGAAGAGCTGTCTTAGAGTGCAGCACTGCCACAGTCTTCACCTGCATTTTCTATGATGTGAAAGGCTTGTGGATTAGGAAAGGGTTTAGAAAGTGATGATATCAAAGAATGAGGTGGGATTTAAGGATCGGGGATCGTGAGAGAAAGGTGGTGTAGGAGGAGTTTGGAGGAAATGGGTTAAAGCATGGTGACCTAGTGGACAAGGAGGAGAGGCCAAGGGATTACTTTAAGGAGCTGGTCATGGCTACTGTGGCTCTCCACAATGCAGAAAGTGCTTGCAGGTGATGAACGTGGCAGTTGACATAAAATGTTAGTTTGTGTCTGCTGCTGAGCGAATTACTGTGCTGTCAGAATAAAGGAAACGGGCAAAGGGTTAGAGCTGTCCTTCTCACCCAACTGTGACGTGATCACCCTTCAGTAAAAGTTACAATAGTCCTAAGCTCAGTTAACTACCTCTATGGTTGATCTGGAATTTTCCAGGTTAGGAGTCCATTGGACCAACTTTCAAAGTTATTAAATATGTTATGTAGTAAGCCACAAGCACACAGGTGTTCCATGGAGTGGACCTGATGTAACTCCAGATGTGCAGACCATCAGCACTAACCCTTCTGACTTGCTGAGGAAAGTTCCTGCAGTGCTCAAAAGAATCCCATCATTTTATATCCAGACATATCTTGTGTGAAAAGCAGCATGCAAAATGCTCACAATGAATGAAGTATTCATTTATACTCTGCAGTTGATTCTGAATGTATTGAATTAAGGTGCAGAAAAATTGAATTGATCTTTGTAGGCTTGTGCTTTTCCACAGCCAAATGTTCTCCACGTGCTGTATCCATAATTTCCTTTAAGTCTTTGCGAAGAATGGGCAAGTGAGATTCACATGGCAGCCCATCGATAAATCTTTTGTTTACTATATTGTCTCCAACTGCATTTTAGCTAAAACTTAGTTCTCATGGAAAATCATTGCTTTTGTTGGTGAGAACTGATTGCCCAACAAGTCAGTTTGTCTTGTAGGATTCCTAGTGTAAGGGGTAATATAATTTGATATTATATTATAATGGTAATGTTATAATGTGAGTTTCACAGCTGTTGGGTGGTTTAATCTCACATTATAATATCACCCCACTGCTATCACTTACTCCCCCATCCGATACAACCTCCCACCTACTTTTGAGACTTAAGATACCTGTTAGTTATTACGGGGTTGTAGGACACTAACTCTTCCCATTTTGCCACAAGTTCTTATTGTGTAAGTCAAACAAGACTGAATTTTCTGTGTAAGATTTTGACAAAGGTGAGCACCACTGAGTTCTGTTAAAGCTCTTTATGCTGATCCCATGGCACACTTTTTGTTTTTGGAGGTTCCATTATGTAATTGAAACCATGTAAACTCTCATTATTTCCCCCACCTACAATGTTGTTTTGCAAGTTGCCCAAACTGGAATTGTTGATTTGGTTTCATCAGAAACAATTGGTGATGTAATATTTGTACTGTAATTCAATTATTGCCTAATGATAAATCCTAGCTGCAGCACAGGGATAGAGGTAGATCCTGAGGATGGCACAGTGCACAGCTAATAAAGCTGTTCCCTCACAGGTCCACTGACCAGGTTCAAACCTGATCTCAAGCTGTCTGTGTGGAGTTTGCACATTCTCCCCGTAACCACAACTCCAGTTTACTCCCACATCCCAAAGACGGGAGTGTTGATGGATCAATTGGCCACTATAAATTGCCAATAGTATGTGGATGAGGGATAGATTCTGAAGGGAGCATGACAGGAATGTAGGGAGAATAAAATGGGATTATTGCAGAAACTTGTTGGGTGCTTGATGGTTGGTGTGGACTTGGTAGGCCAAAGGGCCTGTTTCCATGCTGTATGATTCTAGAAGCTGATGGCGAGCCATCAAAAAACTGAGTGGCTTCAAATGGAAGTAAAGAGTCAATCACATTACTGAGAGTCTGGAGGCCATATTAAAGCCAGGCAGGGTAAGGAATCCATAGGATATTTATAAACCAAGTGCACTTTTATGGCAATATGGTAATTTCATTTCATTATTACAGATACCAGTTTATTTTTTGATTTTCTTTTAATTAAATCTCATTGGAATTGATCACCTTGGATCAGTAGCTCAGGTCTTTGACCTTGTTGCTGTCTACTTTGCCATGTTCATGCTTGCATAATACACAGTAATGGATAAACAGCTTATAAATATCGATTATTGACTTCAAATTTTCGTCATCATGCACTCCAAGATTTTTTTCTCAAATTACATGCACTCTCAACAGAAAACAGTTTAGCATCGCTTAACCATTTTTACAGCATATAAGACATTTTACTGTATAAATGTATCATACAAAAATAAATACTATGTTAGATAACGCTGTACATGAAAGCATCGAATAGCACCAGCTATTCAATAAGCAACAAGAGAAGACTAATGCACGTTAAAGTCATTGCAGAGTGAAGCGAATGTCGAGTTGTTTGATTTATAGGAGATAATGTTGCAAATACTGCCTGGGAGGTGTTTCTAGGTAATGGGAGGTTACAGATTGTCCCTTCACAACATGAGGTGCAGACCTGAAAAAGAGAACACTGAATATTATTAGGTTTAGAGCCAAGGTATCTTCTTGAATGTTTTCTGTGATCCATGAAAGAAATGACAGGCTTACTTAATATGTCGATTACCAGTCATTGTTAGCAAAAAGTTCAGAAAGATTCCTTCCAACCCTCAGCATGCTCAAAAGACTTGAAAGACGATCAATTGTATTCTGACCACTCTGGTAAGGAAATGTCCTGCCATTCATAGATCATAAAACAGTGCAGCACAGGAACAGGCCCTTCGGCCCACCACGTCTGTGCCGACCATGATGCCAAATTAAACTAATTCCACCTGCCTGTACGTGATCCATATCCCTCCATTTCCTGCATGTTCATGTGCCTATCTAAATGCCTCTTAAACCCCACTATCTTACCTGCTTCCACCATCCTGCCCCCAGCACATTCCAGGCACCTACCACTCTCTGTGTGTAAAAACAAAATTGCCTCACACATCTCCTTTAAACTTTCCCCAACGCTATGCTCCCTAATATTTGATATTTTCACCCTAGGAAAAAAAGACTCTAACATTCTACCCTATCTATGCCTCTCATAATTTTGTAAACTTCTAGTTGGTCTCCCCTCAGCCTCCAACACTCCAGTGAAAACAATCCAACCTCTCCTTATAACTAATACACTCATCCAGGCAACATCTTGGTGAACCTCTTCTGCACCCTCTCCAAAGCCTCCACATCCTTCCAGAACTGCACACAGTACTCCAAGTGTGGCCGAACCAAAGTTTGGTACAGCTGCAACATGACTTTTTGACTTTCATACTGAATGCCCCGACTGATGTAGGCAAGCAGGCCGTATACGTTCTTTACCACCTATCTACTTATAGAGAAGCAAAAGACTGCAGATGCTGGAATCTAGATGAAAAATACAATGATGCTGGAGGAACTCAGCAGGCCAGGCAGCATCCGTGGAGAAAAGCAGGCAGTCAACATTTTGGGTCAGGACCCTTATTCAGGACTGAAGACAGGAAAAGGGGAAGCCCAATACATAGGAGGGAAAAGCAGAGCAGTGATAGGTGGACAAAAGAGGGGTGGGCACAAGGTGGTGATAGGTAGATGCAGGTAAGAGAGTGATAGGCAGGTGTGGGGGAGGTGGGGAGACCAGATCCACTAGGGGATGGGGCAACGGTAAGGAGAGAAAGGGGGGAGAAAACTATCTACTTATGTTGCCACTTTCAGCGAACAATGGACATTCACCCCAAAATCCCTCTATGCATTTACTGTATACTTTCCCATCCCAACGTGCAACACTTCACACTTGTCCAGATTAAACTCATATCTACAACTGATCTATATCCTGCTTTATCCTATCACAATCTTCCTCACTGTCCACAACTCCTCAAATTTTTGTGTTGTTTGCAAACTTGATATATATATATATATCACAAACAACAGCGGTCCCAGCACTGATCCCTGGAGAACACCAGTTGGTTGTAGTGGTAGCTTTCTCACCCACAATCCAGATGGACTATAGCTGTGGACCGTGAGCTGGGAGGAAGAAGGGAATATACTTTAAACATTTGGAATGGCTAATGTACCTGCTCCTCGGACAGCATGTGTGCATTCTTGGTCTAATAATGTGGCGCTCACATCTCACAAAACAGGATAAGTACGTGGGAAAGATTTGTTGGAGAGGATACAAAGGGCATTTGCCAGGATGGAGAGGCTCAATTATGAAGAGAGACTATGTGCGTTTTCCTATGGCACAGGGGATTAAGAGGGACATTAATAAATATATAAAGTTATGAAGGCTATAGATGGGGTAGACTGCAGGAAATTTTTCCCCACATCAGAGGTAGACAGTAGAGGACATCAGTTAGGAACCATGTGCTAGAAAATTGGATTAATGCGGATGGATACCCACTGGTTGATGCAGGTAGGGTGGGCCAAATGGCTTGTTTCTGTGCTGTTCAGATCTGTGATTAACAATTTTATCATTCATTGTGATGGGAATTGAATATAAAAAAATAGAGAGCTTATGCTTCGGTTGTTTAAGGTACTGGTGAGACCAGAGTATTTTCTGCTTTTTTTTTTAAAAGGATACAAATGCATTGGAAACAGTTCATGGAAAGTTTATTAGACAGATTCCTGAAATGGGCAGGTTGTCATTGCGAGGCTTGTACCTGCTGGAGTGTATAAAATGCAAGGCAACTTGATTGAAACATGCAAGATCGAGGGGTTTTTAACAGGGTGGAAGGGGAAAGGATGTCATTAAGCTGGAAAAGGTTCAGAAAAGATTCATGGGATGTTACCAAGACTGGAGGGCTTATATTATAAGGAGAGGGCTGGATAGGCTGAGACTTTTTTCTCACTGGAGCTTATGAAGCAAGGGTGGGTGGGGGCGGCAGCTTATAGAAGCCCGTAAAATTATGAGGGGCATAGATAAGGTGGATAGTTGGTCTTTTTCCCAGGACAGGGGAATCTAAGACTATAGAGGGCATAGGCTTAAGGTGAGGGGGGGCAAAGGATTTCAAAGGGACCTGAGGGGCAACTTTTTCACACAAAGGGTGGTGGGCATACAAAACGAGCTGGCAGAGGAAGCTGTGGAGGCGGATACAATTATGTTTAAAGGACATTTAAACAGGTACATGGACAGCAAAGGTTTAGAGGGATATGGGCCAAATGCAGGCAAATGGGACTGGCTCAGACAGAGAACTCAGTTGGCATGGATGACTTGGGTCGAAGGGCCTGTTTCTGTGCTGTGAAACTCTTGACTCCATGATGTTTTCCCTCATGGGAAAATCTAGAATTAGGGTCACTGTTTAAAATAAAATGGGTCACCCATTTAAACAGATTAGGCAACATCTTTTTCTCTCTGAGGGTCATGAGTCTTTGGAATTTTCTTCCTCAAAAGGAAGGTAGAAATAAAGTTGCTGAATAATTCTTGATAAGCAACAGGATAAAGGTTCCGGTGTGTAGGTGGAAGGGGGAACTGAGGTTACAAGCATTTGGGCCATGATCATATTGAATGAAGCAGGCTTGGTTGGGGGTGGGGGCAGGGGGCGGGTGACCTAATACTGTTCTTAAATTGTTAAATGTTTGCATTTGTGTTTGTAATCTGCCCATCAATCCAATGCAAGCAACAGAGTCAGCCCCATTTCCCAGCTCTTTCCTTGTAGAATGGTAATTTATTGCATCCATGGAATCACAGAAGATGATACAACTAAGGTGGAATATCAAATGTGTGGGAAACTGTCTTTAGAACAAATGTGAACAGCACTTATTCACCTTGTATCCTTCATTATCAGGTTGTGTGCATCCCACAGATAAACAGTCCTTCAATGATACACACCGCTTTGTAACCAATGAACTGTCGCCATTTGCATTCATTTTGTGCCTTGTGTAACAGTATTGTGTTTCTGGAAAGAAAGGAATAAAAAGTTACAAAAAGGCTTTTCCCAGCAATCACAAGCTTTTGTGTGGAATATTGGACACAATTATAATAATTAGCTATCATTACACACAGATGGAAGCAGCAACACAGAACATTAATTTTACCACGCAAATGTTTGATACCAAATACTTGTTTTAATAATGTAATTCCTCACATGATCATACTTTAAAATGCTAGAAAAAGCATAATGCAGAAATACCATTTGCAATCTCACATAGCGGTCATTTCATTCTGAAACATTGGGAGCAACTATGCTTCAGATATTAGATTTCTGTATTTGGGCAACAGCTGAGAAATGTAAATACTGGAGAAAGAACCAGTTATTTTGGGACAAATTATACTGTCAGCTATGTTGGTGCACCCTGAACACTTGTTGACTAAACACTCAAATTGAGATTTTTGCAGTCCCTTGCTTGCTCATGGGGATCATGAGAACTTCTGGGACAGGAGGCCTTTCTAGCATGCAAGAAAACAAAGGAAAAGTCAATGCCTCAGGGGAAAGCCTTGTACATCTCAATTGCTAGCTCAAAGCCAATACAGATTAAAAAGCCAGGAACTGATGAGAGAGGGTAAGAATTAATAACAACAAAAAGCTATTTTACTTGCCTCCTCAGATGCTGGTACAATGAGTTGTTGACAATGCATGGCAAAGAACCGTTGGCAATCAGTTGCCTTCAAAATGAAATGTGATAGTTGGAAAACTAGCGGAGGAGAATTTTAGGAAATTTTGTTTTAATTCTACTGTTCTTCACAAGCATCCGACCTGTCAGGTCTTAAATTACTCATATGCTGTCTCTCAAAATGTCATTTTTCTGCAGAATGGTGTCTGGTGCAAGAGTGAAAGAAATGAAATAAATTCAGAACAGAAAGTAATGCAGGGTTCAACATGCCACATTTCACTGCAGTACTGGAGCAGGCTTTCCTGTTCTTGCACTTGGGTTTATTCCATTGACTAGACACAGCATGCAAAGGAAAATTGAGATAGTGGGTGATAGGAGGATTACACTGAAGTAACAAATCCTGACTCAAGTTCCTTCCATATAAATTTGGGGGGGCGGGGTGTGGGGATGGAATATCACAACCACTCCTGATCTTCTCTCCTTTTTGTGAGAACCCATGGAATAATAATCATGAGAACTCTGGCTGATTTCTTCTTCTCTAAAGATTGATCTCAATCCATGTCCTTACTTGCCTCATGGCTGAGATCACCCATACCTCATTATCAAGGGAAGAAGTTTCTCTGTGATTCACAAAATGTCCATTAAGTCAGTGGAACTGACTTGAACCACTGACGGTCAGTCCTCCGGTACCCATTTAGCACTAGCAATCTAGCAAACTGTTCCCTCATTGAGTTACATGGGGAGAAAAATGTGATAGTTTAGCAATGTTCAAAGTTAAGCTATTTTGTAGCTGTGTTTAGTTTATAAATGCTTTAAGGTCCCACTTCTAATTGGAATTCTGGATTTTAAATTACAACGAATGAACAATGAAAAGAATGGGATGTTTTCACCAGTTGGTTATATTCCTCGCACATCCAGCCTTGCTATTTAACAATGGCAAACGTCAAGTCAAAAAAAACCTGTAAAGAGCTAATGTACGGCATTCCATGAACCCTATAGGTTCATTATCTCAGCTACCGAATGCATTCTGGAATGCAAGTCACAGATTAGATTGATTAAAAAGTAATCTGCTGTAAATTTTTAATTTTCTTGTAGTGAATGATCACATTCCAGAGGAATGAAATAAATAGTCTCCTTCCCTCCACAACTGACAATGTGCCAGGCTTGGCAAATGACAACTGGTGTCAATGGATCTATATTATTGGGAGAACAATCTGGCACATTATCAATATATTTTTAAACATGTACTGTAAATATGGGAGTCCACTAGCTACTGTAAGAGGTGAAGATCCACACTGGGGAATTTAATGAACTGGGCATCATCGATATATTTTTGCACAAGTTTCACATGTTCAATTTTTCATTTTCAACGTTGGGATGGACTGTATCACAGAAAGTGCTGAGTGTGTGAATCATAATTAAACAAGTGCAATATTTTGGGGGATGTCAAGGTGGTGTACTTAAAGATAGTACTGTGGTGTCATTTGCACATACCTCTTGGACAGTAGACGTCTGGAGCCCAGCGGTTGCACTCATAATTATCTGCTGCATTTTCACATGTAAAACATTTGAACCCACCAGGATAGGGTGTTGCTGCAAAAGAACAAACATTTGGCTAGAAAGCTCTGGTAACAACATTTGACAACTAATGCATGAGCTGCTACCAGTGGTAGAATATAGCAGAACATTAGAAAGGTGCACCTTGTGGCCAATACTACTTCAATGTGGATTGGTTTCTGATTTTTCAGAATTAAATTTTTAATGTCGAAGAACAGCACCCTTTGGAATAAATAAGAAAATAACTGGAATTGTTCAAAAAGGGAATGGTCATAGAACATAAGAATGGTACAGCATAGCAACAGGCCCTGTGGCTCTCAATGTCTGCACTGAACACAATGCCAAATTAAACAAACTCTCTTCTGCCTGACCCATATCCCCCCATTCTCTGCATATTCATGCATCTAACAGCCTCTTAAATGCCACTATTTATCTGCTTTCACCACTCCCCCGGCAGCCGATTCCAGGCACCTACCACTGTTTAAAAACTGGCCCTGTCCATCTCATTTAAACTCTTCCCCTTCTCACCTTTAAATGCGTGTCCTCTAGTACTTGACATTTCTACCCTGAGGGGAGAAAAGATTCTGACTGTCCTTTGGAAACCTTCGGTTGCAGATTTAAATATTACACAATGGTGAGAAGCATCACTGCATTCTTTGAAGTTGGAAGCAATAACCAAGTCTCAATTCTTTTAAATTGTATCCATAATTTAAAGTGAACCTTTTGAACCTAATTTCAATGTGGCCAATTCCTCAATGTTGTGGAAACTAGTATGGTGAAGTCCATGCTTCAATTCACATCTGTACACTCTGCAAAACTCTTTACGTATTAACAATTAGGTGTTATGAATAGCGTCAGTCAGGGCTCAATCAGCAGTGGGAAGTAGTGGGTTTCAAGTAAAATTACATTGGCAAGGAAAGTTTAACGTTATTCAGTTAAAATTAAACTGACTGTTGTTTAACAGTAACAATGTTAATCCATCCACCGTCACTACAGATGTGCACACTTGTTAACATAGCCTAAATAATGTTCCAATAATATCATTTGGCATCTTCCCAGCACTAGGAAACTGTACATTTTTGTCATAAATGTTAAATTGCTGTGACTAATTTTGCTGTCCTAAGTTCTAACAGATTGATTAATAAGGTGTTTCATTGAAGTAGAGTATTTTTTAAAACCATTTGAGGCCAACTACATCATGCATTTTTTTTACAGCATCATCAGCATACTATATTGACCAAGGTGTTTCAACTGAGAAACTGATAGATGAAAGCTGATACTTAGCCACTTAGTCAGCATAGAAACAAAATTAGAACATTTCAAAGCAACTCGGAGAACATAAAATCTATCTTGTGTATCCCACTTAAAAATGATTTCACAGACAGGATGCTGAAGGGAAAGATCCTATCATCTATCAAGGTTACTTATTTATTTCCAGCACAGTTATTATTAACAATTTTCCATGGGGAAACACTAATTTAAGGCTCCTTTGAAAAGGGATTATTTCAGGATACAGATGCTTATTCACTCTGCCATTATATTTTTAGCACTCCATCCTCAACATCAGAGCATTCCAGAAATATCCATATTTGAGGCAAATATTTCTTTCAACAGTGAATGAATTGGCTTTTGAGTGTCGATGTGTTGACTTTGCCAAACATATTTTTCTAAATTGTTACTTTTTCTTTCCTGATACAGAATTTTTGGAAATAATTTTGGTAAATTCTGTGATCAGAATGACCACTAAACCAAGCAAGCAGCTGTTCTGAAACGTTTTTATATCATGATAATCAGTACCTCATCACAGCAAGCCACGGGATGTAGCAAGCTCCTGCAATAATGGATGACGTGTTAAATGCCAATACCACAATCCCATCTAATGATGAGCATTAATAACCAGGATCTATTCACTTAACCATTCTAATGTCCTCAAACACCGATTTATACAAGTAACCAACTATTTATCAAATTGGTTCAATAGTTGCTAGTATTGGCAGACATTCTGCTTTTGACCATTTATACTTTATACTCCTAATATGTTTGTTACAATGTAATTGTAATTATAAATACAACATTTTTTGATAAAGACAAAACTTTCCCTGGAACGTATACATTGTGCATTGGGACTTTCTCCCTCCTTTGGACAGAAGCTCAGTACTTACTCAATGTTTAACATGGGACATTTTCTGAGCTAGGTTCGTAAGAATTGGAACTGTGAAGGAGACGTGATGTGTTAGAAACTCACTCATGGTCCAGACAAATTGTGGACTGAATGAGGCCAATGATGGAGACAAGTCGGAGGGATCCAGTACAGTGGTGGGTCATCTCTTTCACCAAACCTTTGAAATGTCCTTATTTGGCTTGGGGTCTGATTCTCCCTGCAAAAGTTCTAAAAGGGAATAGGATAAGCACTTGAAGGATCTGCAGGACTGTGGAGAAAGAGCAGAGAGTGGGATTGAATAGGAAGCTCTCCAGGGAACGGGCTTGGGCCCATTGAGCTGAATGACCACGTTCAGTGCTGCGTTAAAAGTCTGATTTAGTCATACACCACAGAAATGGGCCCTTCGGCTCACTGAGGCCATGCCAACTGTCAAGCATTTAGTTACACCTATCCCATTTTATTCTCCTCAATTCTCTCCCATTCTAGCACTCACCTACACACCAGGAGCTATTTACAGTGCCAATTCACCTACCAACCCAAGTGTCCAGAAATTGGAGCACCAAGAGCATATTCATAGAGAGAGCGTGCAAACTCCACACAAACTGGATGGGAGGTCAGGACTGAACCCGGGTCCCTGGAGCTGGGAGGCAGCAGTTCTAATAAATTACCCCTGATGTTGGCAGGTGGCAGGAGAATTGGGGGAGTTGAAGGCCACATGAGAGACAACAGGTTACAGGGAAATAAGTACGGGTATGGGGCTGAAATGAATGCTCAGAGCTGGCAGACCATTAATGGGCCAAATGGACTCCTTCAAAATCAGAAAATAACATGAGGAATATGACCCTAAAGGTCCAATAACAAACAAGGCCTTGTTGGGAAATGTGCAGTAGTTGGGGGCCAATTCAAGGCTCCATGAACAGCCACTGTTTGAAGAAAATATTTCCAAAGATGTTGCCAGGACTAGAGGGCCTGAGTTACAGGGAGAGGCTAGGCTAGGTCTTTATTCCTTGGAATGTAGGAGAATGAGGGGGAGACCTTAATAGGAATGTTTAAAATGAGAGGCGTAGATAAGGTGGATGGTAACAGTCTTTTGCCCAGGGTAGGGGAGTCCAAAACTAGGGGCCATAGGTATAGGGTGAGAGGATTAAGATTTGAAAGGGACCTGAGGGGCAATTTTATCACGCAGAGGGTGGTGAGCACGTGGAACGAGCTGCCAGAGGAAGCAGTTAAGGCAGGTACAATAGTATCATTTAAGAAGCACTTGGAGAGGTACATGGAAGGGAGGGGCTTAGAGAGATATGTGCCAAATGCAGGAAATTGGGACTAGCTGGGTGGGTACTGTGGTTGGCATTGACTCGTTGGGCTGAAGGGCCTGTACCTGTGCTCTTTTGCTCTATGACTTAATTGGGAAAAAATAAACTTGTTTTTAAAAAAAATAATCAGTACAGGAACCTACTGCACCTACAGGTACTGGAGGGACCACATTACTGTTTCCAAAGTATTTGCACTGCGTTAGCGCCAGTGATTGGGGCTATGCCAGCACTAACGTAGACCAAAATATCTGATGCTAATTACAATAGTTCTGTTAGGATTTAAAAGCCTTTCATCCACAATCAATTGTCCTTTCAAAATACCAGACATGTGTACTGTGAGCTAGTTGCATGGTAACGAGAGATACAAACTTTAAACTGAGCCTTAAAAGCAATTTATATCCACCTTCTCATTTACATGAGTCATTCATTCTCCTTGTGGCACTGTATTTATGAAGTCATAACATTGGCCCCAGGTCTGAGTGACAACCAGGAAAAATAGTGCAATCTGACAAAAAAATTATGGACTAATTTAATAAGCCAAGGAAAACTCAGTAGACATCTTGATCATGAAATGAAGTGGAAGCATTCCTTAGCCTCTGAGAAAGTCTGTGTTGAAATTGATCCAGATTACACACTCGTTCAAATGCCTGACATGACATTGGCTTTTCTCAAATGATTAATCTGAACACTGTTTACTTGTATGCAATTGTCCCAAGTGATGTCACGGTTAATGGTTATTTGGTAATTTATTTGTTTTGCTCTGACATCCCATCTGTAACAGTGTGATTAACTCAATTTATATTAACGATTCCTGGTGGGGTTACACCAACACCATTAATCACTTTGACTCCAACAGCAAATGGCAGGTATTGTGCATGACATCACTGCTTCTGTCAACTTGGATGGTAAACAAGCTCACTTGTGGCTTTATTGAGAGACCTCGGGCTCAATTGAATGCAGTTACCTCAACTCTGCTGAGATTTTCGGGGAATATAATTAGGGTCAGTGTTTCAGACTGTAGGGGAGGAAGTGGGGTGTGGAGTCAGTGAGGGATGGTGGCTTCACCATACACTGAATCAGCTTAGTTGTGTCCTCCAGTCATTTGGATTGCTAGTACTATGTCCAAACTTTCATATGTAGAATTGGCGTTTGGATGAGCTATGAGAGAGTGAGGTGATTGGCTGACAAAGATTTTTGTTTAAAGTGACATCAAGGAACAGCACATGTCAAGCAATATATAAAAATTCTGTTCTGGCTATAACACAATTAGTTGTCTGTCAAGCTAGCATTAGTGAGACCAGTCATTCTGGCATTACTGTGATACGACGTCTGAGAATGGTAGAACTCTTGAATATTCAAAATATGCACGTCACAGAGTGACAGCATCAGCTGTGCTACTCTTGACAGCAGTCCTGCCCCCAAGTCAACTGTCCTGAGCTCATCCCACTCCAGAAAATGGAGCACAACTATCGAGGCTGGAAAACCACTGCAGTACAGGAGTGCTGAAACGTCAGATGACCCATTCCGCTGAGGCCCCACTTGCTTTCTCAGGAAGGGAAAGATCACTAGTTAGACAAAGAGCAGGAGAGTGATCTTCAATGCCCCAGTCAATGTGTATATCCCTGAACCAACATTACTATAATAATATATTGTGTGATGATTTTCATATTGCTGATCTTCAAACCTTGTGAGTGTAAATTTAGCTGCAGTTCTACACTATAACAGTGACTTTATTTGGGGAAAATTAATTAATGTTATTAATTAGATTTGGGGCTGCAGGGAGACCTGATAGAAGTTTATAAAATTATGAGAGACATCAATAAAGTAGACAGCCAGTATCTTTTCCCCCAGGATTGAAATATCTAATGCTAGAGGACATGCATTTAAGGTGAGAGGGGGAAACATTCAAAGGAGATGTGTGAGGTAATTTTTTTTAAAAAACACAGTGGTGGGTGTGTAGAATGTTCTGCCGGGCTGGTGGTGGAGGCAGATATGACAGAGGTGTTTAAGAGGCTCTGAGATAGGTACATGAATATGCAGAGAATGGAGGGATATGGACCATGTGTAGGCAGAAGGGATTCAATGTCGTTATATTTGATTAGTTCGGCATGTCATGCTGTACTGTTTTATGTTGTATGTTCTAAAGCAGTACGGTAGTGTAGCAGTTAGCGTAACATTATTACAGCACCAGCAATCCAGGTTCAATTCCCGCCACTGTCTGTAAGGAGTTTGTATGTTCTCTCCATGGCTGTGTGGGTTTCCTCCCATATTCCAAAGACGTACAGGTTAGGAGTTGTGGGCATGCTATGTTGGTGTCGGATGCATGGAGACACTTGCGGGCTGCCCCCAGAACATTCTCAGTAATGCAAAAAGACACATTTCACTGTGTTTCGATGTACATGTGACTAATAAATAAATATCTTATCTAAAGTACTCTGGAAAGTTCTGAAAAAAAATATAAAATGCACAATGCAAGTCTTCACTATTTTGTTTCCCCACAGACAGGAGGTGCCTTTCAGCTCATCAGGCCAATGGACAGTTTATTTGAATAAATTGACCAATTTAATCCTTCCACGGCTATTCTATTATAACCTCTCAAATTAGTTTTTCTCAAGCACTTGCGGTATTGCCTTTTGAAAGGTCCTGTGGCATCTACCTCCTCCAACAGTGTTGCTCTGTGGAGAAATTTCCCATCATTTTCTTCCCATTCTTTTGCCAATTATTTTAAATCTTCCCCCCTCCTTCCTTGCCCACCCATCCATAATGCCAGAGAGTGCAGAGGAAAGACCTTTGAAAGTGCAAGGCTGATTCACCAGTGCACGAGTTCATGGGCATCATCTGCCTGTGGATCAGTGCAGCAGCAGGCTACTGATCAAACCATTCATTGGGTCTGATGCAAGTCGACAGTTTAAATCACCCGTACCAATGCCACTTAATCTCTCAGCAACAAGAGTTCTGGTTGATAACCTTCTGCAATTCCAAAATTTCCCATTTTTAATTGCCCATTTCACCTTCCGTCTATCGTGGGGCGGCATGGTGACGTAGTGGTTAGCACGACGCTATTACAGCGCCAGCGATCAGCGTTCGATTCCCGTCGCTGTCTGTAAGGAGTTTGTACGTTCTCCCATGTCTGCGTGGGTTTCCGCCGGGTGCTCCGGTTTCCTCCCACATTCCAAAGACATACGGGTAGGTTAATTTGGGGTTTAAAATGGGCAGCGCGAACTCGTTGGGCTGGAAGGGCCTGTTACCACGCTGTAAATAAAATTTAATTTAAAAAACAATCTCTCCCAAAGTCAGCTTCTGTTCTGCGCACTAGTTACTACATTGCCAAGTTTCACAGTATCCACTGACATGGAAAAATTCATACCCAATTCCAGGTCAGTCGTGTATATAACAGGAAAAACCATATTCATAATACAGATTGTTGGGTCTATTTGAATAAAAGCTAAAAAAAAATACTGGTATAGTTCATGTTTCCTCAGTTTGCATTTGCTATATCATCAATTTTAACTTGGTTTAATAACAATTCAAAGTTGATTTCACCAATGCAATCTAACCTGTTATAGAAAGGATGGCATCTGTTTCACAGTAGATTTCAGAAGGGTTGGCTGTCTACAGGACAGTATGAACCATATGGTACAGTGTGAAAGTAGAAGCATATTAGTTAATGCCCATCTCTGCAGTCCTTTGGACAATAAGCCAGTTAATCCATCTGTCTACTAATGTGTGACAGCTGTAGGTCGCAGAAAAAGCTAACAGACCAGCAGTATGGCCATGATAAGCAAATCAGTTTAAAGCTTTGCAGAACTCCATCTAGTTAAAGTACTCAATGGAAATCCCTGATCTCTCAAGAAGGTAAATTATTTTATCCCCATAGTTGCTGAAAGCTATTTATACCATTCAATATCTCAGCTATTCCACCACACATTTGGAGTACTGTGTGCAGTTCCGGTCACTGCACTACAGGAAGGATAGAGAGGATGCAGAAGCAGTTCACCAGCATGGTGCCTGGATTAGAGAGTATTAGCTACAAGAATAAACGTGGATTGTTTTCTCTGGAGCATCAGAGGCTGAGGGGGGCAACCTGACAGGAGTATATAAAGTTGTGAGAGGCAGAGATGGATAGTCAGAGTCCTTTACCCCCCCCCCCCCCCAAGGGTGGAAATGTCTCATACTAGAAGGCATAACTTTAAAGTGAGAGGGAGAAGGTTTAAAAAGACACGCATGAGGCAAGTTTTTTTGTTTTTAAAACAGTGGTAGGTGCCTGGAAGGTGCTGCCAGGAGAGGTGGTAGAAGCAGATACAATAGCAATTTTTAAAGAGATATTTAGACGCACATGTAACAGGGGACAAATAGTGGGATATGGACCATGTAGGCAGATAGGATGAGTTAGATTGGCATGATGGTCAGCACAGACATAGTGGGCTGCAAGGCCTTCTCCTGTGCTGTACAGTTCTATGTTCTACAATGTTCTAAATTATATTCCCAAAGTTGCAATAATAATGCTCCAAAATCCATGAATTTTGAAGACTACAGGCCAATATATCTGAAAGGGTGAGTTGAGAAAGAATAAGGTGTGCCCTTCTTACAGCACAACCAAGGATCTGATGCCATTTGAGTGCCCAGACACCAGTGATGCAAGAGTGGATCTAGTCCAGTAACACAGGGTCAACTCACTTCTATACTGTTACTCTCCAGTGCTCTAGTAAAGCTGGACCTGCCATTGGATTATAACCAGAGGGTACTTCTGATTCTATGGTATTTCAGCAAGACATTATAAACTCTTGCTGGAGTCCCTGAATGGTATCATATTGAGCTGATGGAACAGAATAGTTGACACAAGAAATTTGCAGATGTTGGAATCTGGAGCAACAAAATCTGCTGGGGGATCTCAGTGGGTGAAGCAGCATCTGTGGGGAGTGTTCTGGGAGGGGGGGGGGAGGTGGAAGGAATTATCGATGTTTTGGGTCAAAACCCTGCATTAGGACTAAGAGTGGAGAGGGTATAAAAGAGAGGGAGTGGCAAGAAAGGGGTAAGAACTGATTGGTGGATTGACCCAGCAGGGACAGTGGCGGATGACTGACAGATCGATGCAGACAGAGAACCGGGAGGGGTGGAGTTGGTTTGCCACTGAAACCCCGCTTTCTTTCCAGTCCAACAACATTTCCCATTTTAACCATTCAAATTACTGAAGGTGCACAGACAAACGCTGAGCAAAGACTGGATCAAACTTGGCTGGTTTCCTGCAGTCACTCCCTTGAAATGAGACTCAGTAATCTAAAAGGGACATAGATCATTCCTTTCAAAAAAAGAGTTCTGTTACCACAGTTGGCATATGGTTTTCAAAACACAGTGAAATGTATCTTTTGCGTTGAATGTTCTGGGGGCACCCTGTAAGTGTCGCCACGCTTCCAGTGCCAACATAGCATGCCCACAACTTCCTAACCTGTACGTCTTTGGAATATGGGAGGAAACTGTAGCACCCAGAGGAAATCCACACAGACGTGGGGAGAACGTACAAACTCCTTACAGACAATCATTGGTGCTGTAATAGTGTCATGCTAACTGCCACACTACTGTGCCTCCCCTTTTTTTGCTAGAATGATCAGATGGCATTGCACCAACCCCAAAAGATTGGGACCGTTACATTTCAGAGGACTTTCTCACTGCTCCTTCCTCTTCCTGCTTGTCCAGAGGATATCATGGCTTAGAAGTCATTACAATTTGCAGAGGGGGTTCTTTTCTGTGGCCTATTCTAATGAATTATAAAATCTATATAACTTAATAGAGCACAGATAAACTGGAATTTGCCATTCACTGAAATATGGTGGGGAAGAGCATCATTGACACAAAGCACACTGTATTAAATGGAAATTGATCCAAAAAAATGGATTAAACATCTAAGGGCAGTCGTTGCTCCCCATGATGCTTTATCGTGCATTTTTCAAAGCATGAACAAACTATTTTGCAGTGGTATTGTATAGCCACTCATAGTTGCAAATTCCATAATGAAAGTTAAGACCCACTCCATATCTTGTATCACACACAATCTTATGGTCAGGTTTACTACAAATCCACACAAAGTGTGAGAGAAAAAGGATTACTTATTAAGAGACTATTTCATGTTAGTTGGTTTTCATTTAAAGGTCAACATAAAGTCAACAGAAATTAAAATGAGTGATTTGTAAAGTCCAAGTTAACAGGCTGTTATGTACTTGCTGGAGTTTAGAGGGGTGAGAGGAAACTTGACTGAAGTATTTAAGATCCTGAGGGGTCTTAACTGGTTGGAATGTGGAGAGGATGTTTCCTCTTGTGGGAGAATCTAGAAGTGGCCATTTAAAAATATAGTGTTTAACATTTAAAGAGATAAGGTGAGATTTTTTTCCTTGGGATGCCATGAGTCTTTGGAGCCATCTTCCTCAAACAGAAGTGGAAGCAGAGACTTTGAATATTTTTGAGGCAGAGGTAGACAGATAGGGTCTTGATAAGCAAGGAAGTGAAGAGGCACTGTAGGTAAAGAGGAATGTGGAGTTGAGATTACGATTACATTAGCAGTGATCTTAATAAATGGCAGGGCAGGGCTGAATGGCCTACTCCTGGTATGAATTCCTATGTTCATACACAAGTCTCTTGCATCTTCTACCACATCAGCAGATGTTCCTGCTTCTGAAGTAAAAGGACTCTGACTCCTGGAGACCGAAAACAGCGTGGTGCCCACATTGGTGAAGGAGGTAACAGAGGCTGCAAGCTCTGTTTTTAAGCACAGCGTAACACACACAGGTTGCAGAATTAAAGGTTTGACCAAGGTATGCAATGACCTTAGAATTTGTTTTTCCCAGCAAAAATGATGGATTTTTGTTTTTAAAAACCATAGCACCTTAACAACTCAGGTAGCCCCCGGGGGGATGCACCTTTTCATTGTTTGAGGGGCTTCCCCACCTGACTCAGCCCCTCCATGTGGGGTAGCGGAAGGAGTCCAGACTGTGGTCCTTCCCCACAGAGCCTTTGCATTGGCTGCACCGAACTTCAGTGCGTCCCTCAGCACGTACTCCCGCAGCCTGGACTGTGCCAGTCAGCAGCATTCCCTTACAGGCGTCTCGCTGTGCTGGAAGACCAACAAGTTTCGGGCAGACCAAAGAGCATCTTTCACCGAGTTGATGACCTTCCAGTAGCACTTGAAATCTGTCTTGGTGTGTGACCCTGGGAACAGCCCATAGATCAGAATCCTCTGTTACGCAGCTGCTGGGGATGAACCAAGACAGGGATCCTTGCATCTGTCTCCACACCCACTTCACAAATCTACAGTCTGCAAAGAGGTTGGTGATTGTCTCTTCCCCACGGCAGCCATCCCAAGGGCAGTGTGCATTGGAGATGATGTGACATCTGTACAGGATGGATCTGACTGTGAGGGCCCCTCTCGCCACCAGTCAAGTGAGGCCTTGGTGCTTGTTGGTGAGACCCGGCGATGAGGAGTTCTGCCAGATGGTTTGAACAGTTTGCTCAGGGAACCACCCCACCATATCTCAGTCCCTGTCCCACAGTATCTGCAGGATGTTCCACACTGACGACTGCCTGACGAAGTTGTGGTCAAAAGTACTGTTCCACAAATGCAGGTGGTGCGGCAACATCCAGCTGAGTGGGATATTGCGCAGTAATGGGGCCAGGCCTGTCTTCCACAACACCAGGGACAGGTAGAACCTTAGCACGTGGTGAAACTTGTTGCCCACGTACTTTGGGTCCACACACCGCCTGATACAGCCACACACTAAAGTGGTCATCAGGATGAGGGCAACATTGGCTACATGTTTGTCTCCATCCTCTGGGCATTGTGACCCATCCGACTCGTTCCATCTTGGGGCCCCCCAGATAAACTAGAAGACATCCAGGGCAATTGCTGAGGCAGAGGAGGGGGAACAGGTCACACTTGTGCCAAGTACAGCAGCCCCGAGAGCACATCGTACCTGATGACCAAGTTCTTCCCAGTTACGGGCAGGCACGGTAGTGTAGCGGTTAGCGTAACGCTTTACAGTGCCAGCGCCCCGGGTTCAAATCCAGCCACTGTCTGTAAGGAGTTTGTACGTTCTCCCCGTGTATGCGTGGGTTTCCTCTGGGTGCTCCGGTTTCCTTCCACATTCCAAAGACGTACAGGTTAGGAAGATGTGGGCATGCTATGTTGGCGCCGGAAACGTAATGACACTTGCGGGCTCTCCCCAGAACACTCTACGCAAAAAGATGCATTTCACTGTGTGTTTTGATGTACATGTGACTAATAAAGATATCTTATCTTATCGACAGAGGACAGCATTTCTGCAGACCCAATTTTTGTTTGACCTTCCCAATCCACTCCAGCCAATTTTTGTTACACACCTCAGCCCCTCCGAACCAGATCGCCAGCACCTTTAAGTAGTCAGACCTGACAGTGAAGGGGACATTGGATCAGTCAGGCCAGTTGCCAAACAGCATGGCTTCACTCTGGCTGCAGTTGACTCTGGCCCCCGATGCCAACTCAAACTAGTTGTAGATGCTAATCAATCCACGAAATGACCGTGGATCTGAGTAGAAGACTGCGACCTCGTCCACGTACGGGGAGGCTTTTACTTGTGTGCATCCATTGCCTGGCAACGTCACCCCTCTTATGCTCTTGTCCTTCCTGATGACTTCAGTAAAGTGTTCTATGCAACACACAAACAAGACGGGAGAGTGAACAACCCTGCCTGACTCCAGACTTGATGGGGAAACTATCTGTCTCCCACCCATTGATTTGGATTGCACTACGGATATCTGTGTGGAGCAATTGGATCCAATTTCTGATTCCCTCCCCAAAACCCATTTTGAAGACCATGTCCATCATGTACATGTGGGATATCCTGTCGAAGGCCTTCTCCTGGCCCAAACTGACCAGACAGGCATCCACCCCTCTGTCCTGCGCACAGGCAATGGTGTCCCTGAGCAGCGCAAGGTTGTCAGAGATTTTTCTGCCAGGTACAGCACAGGTTTGGTCTGGGTGGATCATTGTCCCAGAGCAGACCTGACCTGGTTGGCAATGGCCTTGGACAGGATCTTATAATCCACATTCAACAGTGAAATGGCTCTCCAATTCCTGATGTCCTCCCTCTTCCCCCCCCTCCACTTGTTGATGGGGACAATGATGCCCTTCCTCAGGGAGTCTGACATGCAGCCAGCCACTTCCAGCAGGTCCAGGGCCCATCCAGTCCCACAGGTCCAAGTAGATCTCTGCTGGTCAGCTCCTCCAGGGTCAGTAGCAGATCCAGACTCTCCTGCTTGCTATCATCTAACACCTCCATGATAGAGGACAGGAAGTTCTGGGCAGCTGTGCTGTCTGTAGTCTTTCTGTCATACAGACCAGCATAGAAGGATCTACAGATCCTCAATGTGTCTGTCTGTGAGGATGTTACTGAGCCATCCTCTTCCTTAAGGCTATAGATCACTGTGAACCTTTCGGAAGATGAAACGTAAGCACATCTCATCCTGCTTCACAAATCGGACTCTGGATCTGAAGATGATCTTGGAGGATTCAGAGGCAAAGAGCATAGCTTGCTGGCTCTTCACCTCTCGGAGTTCCCCTCGCACATCCACCCCTTCGATTGCAGAAGGAGAAGTTTCTGCAAGTCTGTCTGGAGTTGTCACAATTCCCTCTGACTCTGTGTTGCTTTCTGAACACCTTTGAGGGTGAAGAACCTCAATGTTCTCCTTGGTTGCTTCCCACCAATGAATCGGGGAGTCAAAGAGGATTCATGGTTCTCCAACCTGCATAATCCCTCTTTAGTTCCTCCATGTTCTCTGGGGTCAGCAGTTTGACACTCAACTTCCACATCCCCCTGCCTGCCTTCTAGTCCTCCTGTAGGTGACAGAAGGCAGTGGTCACACAACTTTGCATCTTTAACCATTTCCTTCAGGTGTCTGGAGCTGCTGTCCCGTCTCCTGTCGGCACTACCGGATCATCCAGCCGGATGCACTTGAAGTCACCGGCCAGAACGACTGGTAGGGACATCGCCATCAGCTATGGGAGCTGCTGGAGGACAGCTAGCCGCACACTCAGCACAGGTGAGGTGTACACATTGATTAGCCGGAGCAGAGTGTTATGGTACTTCACGTCTGCCACAAGGAGTCACCCAGCCACTACCTCTGACTTCAGTGATTGAGAAGTTGCCTCCCTGCAGCAGAATGCTCAGGCTGGATGAGTGACAATCATTTCCCCCCCCACCAAGCATATAGACAATCCCTGGGACTACAATCATGACAATCTCCAATAGTTGCAGAGGTGTGGCAGCCCACAGTCCTGTAGAAAAGTCACATCTGCCTTGACCTTGGCCAGGTATTGCAAAGCATTAACACATCACACAGTGCTGTTCATACTGCGCAAGTTCAGAGATACCATAGTCATTTGAGTTCAGGGTTCGTAAATGCAGTCCATTATCAATCAGCTTGAGCCCTGAGGCACACAGCCTTGGTGATGATCAACTCTCTTGTTCCTTTATAAGATACCTATAAGCTATCTTTATTAGTCACATGTACGTCGAAACACACAGTGAAATACATCTTTTTTTTGCATAGTGTGCTGGGTGCAGCCCGCAAGTGTCGCCAAGCTTCTGGCACCAACATAGTATGCCCACAACTTCCTAACACATACGTCTTTGGAATGTGGGCAGAAACTGGAGCACCCGGAGAAAACCCATGCAGACACGGGGAGAACATACAAACTTCTTACAGACAGCGGCCGGAATTGAACCCGGGTTGCTGGCACTCTAAAGCGTTATGCTAACCACTACACTACTGTTCCTTCACCCAATTTTTAAAACAGAGTTTACCAAGATAGAGAAAGGAAACCTCCACTACTCACAGTAAACCCTATGAGATTGTAGTCACCTATCTCACTTTTAAACTGAAAGATGGGCTCAGGTCAAGTATTCAGGATAGGTAGTGTTTGGAGAGGACATTCTATTTCAAGGAGCTTATTTACACCAGTTAACTGCACCAACAGACTGTACCTAGTTTTGCATATCAGAAATGAACAACTCCCCAGGCCGTGGCAACACACACAACATGCTGGAGGAACTCAGCAGGTGAGGCAGCATTGGGTCGAGACCCTTCATCAGGACGTGATGCCATGGCATCTGTCTTTTTCTTAGCAGAATCTCATATGGGTCAGAACTTCACCCTTTAATATGGAGACTGGAACGTGCCATTGTATTGAAAGGTGTACTATTAGAAAGCAGGTATCTATAATCTCTGAAATTCCCATTCATTTCAGGCCAATTTGGAATATGCAATTAATGCTGTTGTACTCAGCAACACACATACCATGAATTAATAAATCAAAAAAATGTAGCAATATATTCCATCTGGTCAGTCTCAGAAATGTATTTAAAAATGCATTTTGGCACTGAAAGTAGATTACATTGCTGCTGTTAGATGTTCCAAAGTACGGAAGAGAATTATATGTGCTGATTTCCCCAGACAATTTGTATAGAATACTTTCTGAAGACAGCCACTGCATTATTCAAGTTATTCATAGCGCTAGGGCGTAGGAAGAAAAGAAATCACATCCATTGTGTTCTGTTAAATCGCTTTTCAAGACAAGTTCCAGTCACATTCAATCTAAAGGCAAATTCCATGCTAAATATTAATTGTTTGAAAAATTTTTTTTAACTAGTTTGCCAACTTTACACTATAAACAATGCTAGAACAGATCATAACGTTACTTGGATGTGATTTCATTTTGACAATAATCATGCATGATCCTTCTTCCCAAAAGATTAAAAAATGTTTGCCAAAGAGTTTTGCATTAAAGCAAAAGCATTTACATTAGCTGATTTAAATTAGTAAATTAACAAAATACTAAACTAATTTGCTCTCTGGAGCAATAAATACTTTGCATTTAAATCCAAAGAGAGTTTTCTTTAATCTCAGTGGTGTTATATACTATTCCATTGCTCATGGCAGTGTAGTGGTTAGCATAACGCTATTACAGCGCCAGCAACCCAGATTCAATTCCAGCGGCTGCCTGTAAGGAGTTTGTACGTTCTCCCCGTGACTGCATGGGTTTCCTCTGGGTGCTCCGGTTTCCTCCCACATTCTAAAGACGTACGGGTTAGGAAATTGTGGGCATGCTATGTTGGCGACAGAAGCATGGCAACACTTGTGGGATGCCCCCAGAACACTCTACACAAAAGGTGCATTTCACTGTGTGTTTCGATGTACACGTGACTAATAAAGATATCTTAATTCAGAGCATGGCAATAATAAAGATATAATAATAAAGATATAATAATAAAGGGGGGAGGAATTTTTTTTGAGAATCAATGGGATTTTCAAACATTCTACATGTTGTATCAATTTTTCTGTCTTCTAACATAATGTCTTGAAAGGAATGGGATAGAAGCTTGCCTTTAATTGCCAGCACTAAATATACAATATGGTTGCTCATTCTCCACTTCCAAAATTCAGTTCCAATGACATTAATGGAGCAAAATTTCGGGAGCAAAGTACAGCATCAATATGCTTCAGTACAGTATATTTACTGCATGCAGCAGGAAACTAATTCCTACTCTTTCTCCTGGGCACAGTGCCATGGTTGCCAATATAATCTTGCCCTCATGTGGGAGTCAACACAGAAAATGCTTTATCATTAGCAGGTAATGTAGCAAAGTTCATACTTGCCATTCATGTGTTCCATGTGGAGAAAACTTGAAGGTCCTCTGAATATGGTATTGTTGAAAGGATTGGTGATGTACTGTGAGAAGTGGGTAGATTCTTGATGAGGATAATCAAATGTGGGAATACTTTCACCAGTCCATGTTGGCTCACTACCACCTCCTCAGACAGCTAGTAAAAGGGCCATATACCAATAAAATACCCCCCAAAAAATTTAAACTGTCCAATGCCATTCTTGATTTGTTCTGTCTCTCTCAGTAAATGATTCTCTGATCTTATATCATCAATTAAAATGAGACCCGAAGTTAGCTCGGGTTAAACTCACACCCCTACACCAACAACCCTGGTTTGGCAAGAATCATCATTATTTGAACTTTGTTGAAAGTAAACATCAACACTCAAAATCATTACAACATTAGCTTTGAGAATTTACCAGCAAATCTGATAGTAGCTCGAGCAGTTATGCAGACTTTAGATAGAATCGCCCATCCAGCTGTAATTATGTTGGTAATACAATAGTTATATGGGCCTTTATAGTCTTAAATGTCCCTTTGTCCCCTGGCCCATAGCTTAAAAAAAACTGACAGGCAATTACTCCCCAATACGGGGGGAAAAATCAGAAGGTAGATACAAGGAAAAGGAGGAAATATTCAGTAAAAAGCCTCAGGCATTCTGTGTGAATGCAGTCTGTTTGATTATGTTAACTGATCCCACATCTGATATGTCATGGGGGAATGCTGGAGCTCCTCGGAGATGCTATGGAATTTTCTTCATCAGGACTTCAAAGCAGATGGCAATACTTTAGCATTTCACACAGTTGGTGCAGCTGTGATAGAGGCTCTCTGACTCTTATTCACGGAGATTAATGAGCTCCCTGGATTCTGTTTTCAGAGGTACAGTCCCTCAAGAGTAAATGACATACACAGAAAATAAGACACCTAACAACTGAACCCTCCTTATAATAACTGATAACTCATGAAATTAGCACTAGATTCCCAGACCAGGATACTTAAACACTTCTCCAAAAATAATCAACACATTTGACGTCAAATAGAATTGTAATAACGCAGAATGCAATCGATTTTTATTCTTTAACTATAATTAGGAGAATATAATGCCTACAGAAAAAAAGAGCAATGTGTCCTGAAAGGAAACATATGTCTAAATAGGCATATTTCAATAAATCCTCTGCTTTTTTGAAGGGAGGAGGTGAGACTGGACAAATGGAACCAGCGTTCCCATCCACCACTTCGCTATGCTGTTGATTGCGTTCCAAATCCCAGCTAATAAGCACTTGTGATGATGTAAGAAAGGCATATCCTGCTGAGTAGGGAACTCCAGAGGTCCAAATTGGATTCTGGATGTTGAAAAAAATATTGCTTTCTTCAAGAAAGGCAACAATGTAAAGGTAATCAGTCCCTTCATGTCTTTCATTCATTCTTGAGACCTAATAGGTCCATGAAATTAGCACTAAGTTCCCAGACCAGGATACTTAAACACTTTTCCAAAAAAAGATCAACACGTCTGATGTCCAGGAGCAATAGAATTGTAATAACACTGAATGCAATTGACTTTTATTCTTTAACGAATGATTAGGAGAATATAATAGCTACAAAAAAAAGAGCAAGGTGTCCTGTCAGGAGACATTTGTCTAAATGGGCATATTTCATGGCAACAGCTTGCTACACTTGCCTTTGTCCACCAGGAGTGAAGTGAAGAAGAACATTTCAGAGGTGGTGGCACGTTTGTGCCTCACAGCTCCAGTGACCTGGGTTCGATCCTGACCTTTGGTGCTGTCTGTGGAATTTGCATATTCTCCCCGTGACCACATGGGTTTCTTCCGGATGCTCCGGTCTCCTCCCACATAGAACAAAGAACAGTACAGCACAGGAACAGGCCCTTCGGCCCACAATGTCTAAGCCGAACACAATGCTAAATTGAACTTAATCTCTTCTGTGTGCACATGATCCATATTCCTCCATTCCCTGCATATTCGTATCCATATCTAAAATGTTACTACCCCTGGCAGCCTGTTCCAGGCATCTATCACTCTCTGTGTAAAAGAAAAAAACTTGCCCCACACATCCCCTTTAAATGCCTTAAATACACGCCCTCTAGTATTTGACACTTCTACCCTGGAACAAAGATTCTGACTGCCTACCCTATCTATGCTTCTCATAATTTTATAAACTTCTCTCAGGTCTCAGCTCAGCCTCTGATGCTCCAGAGAAAACAACCCAAGTTTGTCCAACCTCTCCTTATAGCTTATACATTTTAATCCAGGCAGCATCCTGGTAAACCACTTCTGTATCCCTTCCAAAGCCCCCACATCCTTCCTGTAATCAGGCGACCAAAATTGCACACAATACTCCAAGTGTGGCCTAACCAAAGTTTTATACAGCTGCAACATGACTTCCTTACTCTTATACTCAATGCCCTGACCAAGGAAGGCAAGCACACCATATGCCGCCTTTATCACATTATCTACTTGCATGGCCACTTTCAGGGAGCTATGAACTTGGAGCCCAAGATCCCTCTGAATATTGATGTACACAAATTTTGTTTGGCAACCCACTTGGAATTGGTTTATCATAAGATATCTTTATTAGTCACATGTACATTGAAATGTATCTTATTTGTAAAGTGTTCTGGGGGCAGCCCACAAGTCCTTGTACTTGTCACTTGTATCGAGGTACAGTGAAAAACTTGTCTTGCATACTGTTTCTACAGATCGATTCATTACGCAGAGCTTTGAGGTATTCTTCCAGACATAGAATTTAGATTTAAGAGAGTAGAATGATTATAGTAGAAGTAATGAGTAGGTCTGCAGAGAGCAGCTTGCAATGAGTCGCCACGCTGCAGCACCATCTTGCTTACATTAAAGGCACAAATGATACATTTACTAGTACAGGGATTTATTTTCATCTAATCATTCAGACTAGGTTCATTAACCATTGTGAATTTCCTCTAGTGCATAGATGAGTAGGAGAATCTGTGGGGGGGGGGAGGGAGTTGACAGAATGTGGGGAGGACAGATTACAGGGAAAGTTAATTGGGCAATAGGGTTGCTCTGATGGCAGGGTTGGGTGGAATGGCATCCATATCATAAGGAAGCCTCTGACGTCTGTCTGCGAATATAAAGGAAGACATGAGGGGTAGATATGTATCAATAGAGTCATACAACACAGAAACAGGCCCTTAGGCCCAACTGGTCCATGCCAACCAAGATTCCCATCCAAGCTAGTCTCATTTGCCTGCATTTGAGCCCAAGATATAGGATCTTCCCTAAAATCCAGCTCCTCCAGGAATTTCGCCACAGTTCCAACCCCACCTCTGAATCCCCACTTCCCTCTGTAACCCTAGTTTCCTGAGCAGAATTTATGAATTATGAAGCTATGGTACTATTATTCAATGTACTTATTCAGATTTGACAGGAGGAGATATTAGATTGGAATGTAGCACAATGAAGTATCAATTCTTTAGCTCTGACCTAAAGCTCCCCAAGAAAATAGAGTAGAATGCCACATCTGCTATGTATCCAAAGGAGCAGAGAACCATCAGATCAGCTCCAGTATATCTTCTTTATCCTTTTACTTTATAGTTAAAGCTCAAAGCTCACCACCGGAGTGCAGCTCAGTGCTTGACAATTTGAACCAAAGGAATTATTTGGCTCTTTATTCTTAGGTGTATTAATGAGTAGTTGGGGGCAAATTGTTTTCAACTGGCTGGAGGATCATTAACCAGAGGACAAATGATTTAAGATACATGGCAACAAAATAGAAGAAAGATGAAGAGGATTTTCTTTTGCTGTCAGATATGTTAGGGGGTGAAAATATGATATCTTTATTAGTCACATGTACATCAATCACAGTGAATTACATCTTTTTCATAGAGTGTTCTGGGGGCAGCCCACAAGTGTTGCCACGCATCTGGCGCCAACGTAGCATGCCCACAACTTCCTAACCTGCATGTCTTTGGAACGTGGGAGGAAACCAGAGCATCTGAAGGAAACCAAGGCAGACAAAGGGAGAATGTACAAATTCCTTACGGACAGGGGCCAGAATTGAACCCAGATCACTAGCACTGTAATTGCGTTATGCTGTTACACTACCATAAAAAAGCAGATTTAATAGCTTTCTAAAAGGGGAATTGAATAAATACTTGAAATGGAAAAAAGTCACAATAAAAAAGGACTCGGAAAGAGTGGTGGGATTTATTAGTTGGCTGTTTCAAAGAAACAGCATGTCCCAATGGCATCTGCATTGTCTTTTTTTCCCGCAATTCCATAGGCTAGATTGTATATCCATCTACACAATCAGATTTTATTCTGAAACCCAATTGCTATACGTACATGATTAGTGTGTAGTGTGCCTCTGGAAAGTCAATCTTTGTACACGAGGTTAGAGTGTGTGAATGGTGTAAATCAGTAGGAAGTGCATGATTGATATTTTTCAATTTTCAAATTTTCAATTGCAAATACACAATTGGCAAATGGCATAACACTGCTCTCACAATACTTAAAAGGCCCTGAACCACTCCTGGAAGACCAACAGTGAAGATCCCAGCAGGAAGGTTGTCCCTTCACGAGTTTTGCTTTCCTGGGTTCTTGTGGGTCCTGACAACACGATGCTCTCCCTGAGATGCCCACCTCAATCAGTTGGGTCCCATTAGGCAGAGGCACGTGATTTCCATTGTGTGTACATTCTGCACTTGAGGACAGAATCAGTAGAGGTTCCCAACAGGAAACTCTGCTTGTAGAACTCCCTGACAGGCTGGGAGATCAGAAGGAAAGTTGTTGTTTGTGCATGATTCTGTGCAGATTGTCAAGGCAGAAATGCCAACTGTAACAGGCACAGCAAACGACAATGTGACCACCTTTCCACCTCACCATCACAGCCCTGCACCAAACTAGTGAAGGTCCCCCAAGGCACTGTTATTCCACATGTTGAAGAATTCCTAGGCCCATAACTGGCCCCAAAACAAGATTGGCAAAACATTGAGAAAAAATATTCTTAAAAATAATTTCTCAGTAACATTTAAGGTGAAATATGGCACTTCAGAATAACTTTTAAAGGGGACCAAATCAACTGACACACAAAATTATTTCCTTTTTCAAATAATTTCAGTGAACTTCCTTTCTTTGCACAAGCAGTGGATGGGAAATGCAGTGTCAGGGTGGGCCGTGGAAGCAGATTTAATCAGGGAACTGAAGGAGTACGGGATGGGAAAAATCTACATGGAGGGTCCTGGGGAGTGGAACCACCCAAATTGCTCTTGCATCGAGCCAGCATGATCAGGATGGGCCAAATGGCTTCCTCCTGTACCAGAAACAGTGCAACTCTGTGAATGGGATTATTCAGTGGTTTTGGCACACTATTCACAAATCCCTTTCTGAATTCAAAATCTGGACTGATTAATAACTAATCAATGCTTCTTTATTTAACCAGCACATCTAGGCTATTGGCTGGGCAGGTGAAAGTGCTGCATTATCACATGATTTGTTAGCCTGACTTGTCAAACCAGGAAGAATTACATTCTCCATTAGTCTGAATCAGATCTGCATTGTTGGTGGTAAATGAAGAACATCCAAAGGAGATAAATGCAAAAGGAAGTCATAATTGTCAGCCTTTGGTTGAGGAATACAAATAGGAAGGTACTGCAATTTTTGAAGTGCTATCCTTGTTATGAATGAAGAGATGTCATTTTCACAAACGGAGATCGGTGGAAGATAGAAAAGAAATTGTCATTAATTTTCTTAAAGTTACCCGATATGGACCGCAGTGCTTCTTCCAGCTTATAATTTTAGGAATACAAGCACTGGAATATAACTCAGCCTGCATGGAAACTCAGAGGTTGCTTACATTGAAATAGTCTCTCCTTTGAGAGCACACTGCATTCAAATATACCAAAGCCCATGTACATCTAACGTATCATATTCTGACCTTCTGAAACAACACAGAAATAATCAGAAACATGAGGAGCAAATTTGAATGTAAACAAGAATCCTTTGTTCTCCCAGATCAGAGGAAGGGCCGCTGACCCGAAATGTTAACTGGTTACTCGACTGGTTGAGCTTCCATGCTCGTCGTTGCATGTTCAAGGTTATACCTCTCCAAGGATATTTGCCATAGTATGAGGGATTGTAGCTAGTTGCAGAAACCCACAGTTGTTTGATCAGATAAATTTTGCGGAACTCTCAATTTGTTCACAGTTAAAATGCGATAGCGTTATTCATCAACATTTGTAAAGTTAGCAACAAAAATAAAAGTAACGTTGCTTTCTGCTCCTTACTTGAAGGATGGAGGTAGATGATATCTTTCACTGTGAACTCCCGAGACTGGACCAGCTTCAGACACTCAGCAATGAGGCTCAGCAGCAAGACCCAGGCCAATCCAGGCCGGGCTTCCATTGCTCGTCTTGGGCTTGAGCATGCAGATATCCAATGAAGTGCCTTCTTCTTTGGTAGAAAGTACCTAAAAAAACAAAGCAGCAAGTCTTTTTTTTGAGAGGATGGAAACACATCCAGTTAAGAACCATTCACAACTGGAGATACTTAGAACAAGCTTGCAGTTTCACTGTCTGCTCCCCACCCCCACAGCCTCCCCAGACTCCTGATCCACCAAGTTAGCTGTAGAAAT
The DNA here is from genome assembly GCF_009764475.1 of Pristis pectinata. Lineage (NCBI taxonomy): Eukaryota > Metazoa > Chordata > Chondrichthyes > Rhinopristiformes > Pristidae > Pristis > Pristis pectinata. The sequence goes on from NC_067405.1 coordinate 19,985,811, forward strand.
TCATATACAAGATATTTATCTTGCAGCAGATGAGGCTTTCCTGCATTAGCCACAGGACAAAGGATTCGATTTCATTCAAAGGCACATCAAAACAGCCTAGCCGATTCACTCTGGCAATTGACTGACAACCCTACCAGAGACTACGCTTTGCTTGGCAGTATGTCAAGTCAGGCATATGGGGCGCTGGGCACAGACACTGAGGGGTAGGTGTTGGTGGGGGGGTGCATGACTTAGAAGTAGTGGGCAGGTAGGGTGGGGAGGGGAAAAAGATAACAACTCCAAAGCAGCTGCACGATCTAGCCAGCTAAACAACAAAGAAAGTTGTCAAAAAGAGTTAGCTATCTCTACAGCTCTATTTCTTGCAGCAGTTCCTCGGGCTTTGGTTTTGAATAATTTCACTGGTTACATTTTGTTTCTGGTTGAGGTACAGAAATGTCAAATCCATTTAGGTCTACAGAACCTTTGCCTCAGTGGGTTCCAACAGCTTGACTCTCCCGGCTCCTCATTCACTGCTGCTTCAGACTGACACCACTATAACAGCATGGCCTTTGCTTTGCCGCCAAGCCCATAAAATTAACTGACAAATTCATGAAGCAAAGGATACAATTGCTCATTTGTCTGAGATGATTAACGCAAGGACATGTTTTTTTTACCATCACCAGATGAGGACACAAAAGCTTTTGGCTTCCTGGGGCCAGGGAACATTATTATAAATATTTTCCCTTCCAGCTCACTGCACCTTAAAAAGGTCGATTCTCCCAAATTATAAACCGCTTTGTGAACACCCCAGGGCCTAAAGCAGGCGCACCATTGACCCTTATAATTCGTTCCATTCCTGCCTGCAGTTAGATTACATTACCAGCAGGTCAGAGGGAAAACCAATGCCGTCTGCTTCACTTTGGTTTGTTACATTCTGTGAAACACTTACCAACAGGGTGAAAGGAGGCACTTCAGTAAACATCAGAAAGGAACAATGGTACCTTCTTTAAAATGATGCAAATGTTCCACAAGTCAACGTTCTTTTATTCAAAATACAGTATGTGTTGCAAGCTTCTTTGTCTTGCCTACCCTGTTCAGGCCATGTGTGATACTTAATTATTCAGATGGGATGAATTAAAATGGTCTTCAATCCAATTTTTAGAGGAGCCAGTATCTACATACTGTGCATCCAGCCTGCAAAACTGATATTGCAAATATCCCAAATATATCAAATAAAAAAGATTACAGAAAACAAACTTCGCTCATCTATAATTATTCTCAAATTTCAAAGATAGGTTATACTTATTTGTCAGTCACATGGTTAGGTTGTCACTTAAGATTTATAGTAATTATTAAAAGAAATAAAGATATTCTATATTGTATTTTATCACAGCTTAAGTTAATTTTGTGTAATTAATTTTTGAAGCTCATTAACTGTTTCGGTTAATGCATCAGCAATGTCTCACAAGCAGCAATTAAATAAATTATAGCATTAGTCAGGTGAGGCATCTTGACTGGGCCACTGTGCAGTCTCTTTTATCCTTTGAATAGTGCCATGGAATTGTTATCATTCATACGAAAAGCAGATGGGAGTTTGGATTTAACATCCCTTTTAAAAGAGACAGCATCTTCAAAACATGAGGCCCACTCCTGGTACTGGACTGAAGTGCCGGTCTAGATTATGTGAACAGGGTTTGGGAGGGGTGGGACTTGAACCAATAACCTTCTGACCCAAAGGCAAGAGTACTTCCAACCGAGTCTAAGTACTACTTGTGCAATTTGACATCCTTCTACAATTATGTTTTTCATCATACGGTTTGGGTATTAACTTGATTGACTGACAGATACCCTGGGGTTAAAATTGTATCATATAACACTGCAGAAGTCCAATTCAGCAGCTAACCTCCCAAGCAGTGTTGGAGGTATGTCCGACGCCTTATTGTTTTAGGCTTTGTAGAGACATCTTTGATGACTACATTAAACAGGGACTAGGTAGTACCTTGAACATACTAATAAGGTTTTTGACCTTAAACAAGAAGCTAGTTGCTATGAATGAAGCCAATGTCAGGTCTGCAGTGACAATGATTACCTGGTCAGTATATGGTCCAACCTGTCATTCTTAAAAGTGTAGCCAGAATCTGCCAACAAAATGCTGACTTTAAGAAAAAATATCTCCTCCACAGTGGAACAAGTCGTAATACTCAGTACCACTCAATACCACAGCAAAATGTAGGATATTGCTATGTGGTGTCCATTACTTCTGGACATCCCAAAGGCCAAACAACCCCAAATGCCTCTCCCACGACCACTTCTGCCAGCTGCTGAAGTTCCTACAGAGGAATCTCTTCAATCACAAAGTCAGGGTGCAATGGTTGGCCTGGAATGTGCTTAGAGTCTTGATGGGATTGGAAAGAGTAGATCAACAGGGGTCTTTCTCAGACCAAATTGGTCGATGTCATCTGTCAAACCATCTTACTGAAACTGCCAAATGAACCAGGAGATAATTTGTGGTGGTCCATGCAACATGGTGGGAACCTCGGCTGTCTTGAAGGTTGTGACACAGAAAAGACCATCAACAAGCTCCAGCTAGAGTGCCCCTTTGCATGCAAGGTGTGGAGAGAGGCATGTTGGTATCTATTCTAGTTCATCCTCTGCACATTATTATTACTGGGACACACACCAAGTCGTACATCAATTACTGCAGAAAATCCATCATCCCTGGGCACAAGGCTGGTGGTAACTTGGTGGATGCAACCAGTCAGGACATAATGAACAACAAAGGGACAGAAAAGATTTGCATTTATATAGTGCCTTCATAGCTCTGGATTTCCTGTGGAACTTTTTGAAGAGTGGTCACTGTCATAATGCATGAAACAAGCAGCCAGTTTGTCCATAGCAAGCTACGTAGAAATGTGATGATGTTGGTTGCAAGATATTAGCTGGGACACAAGGAATAATTCCCCTTTGAAAAAGTCAGTCGAGATTTGTCATAACCACCTTCATTTAATGTCTCATTTGAAAGACCACACAATTCTTTGTCAGCGCTACATCAGACCGTCAACCTTGATTCTCATGCTCAAGACTGTAGAGTGGGACTGAAACCCACAGTTTGACCCAGAGACAAGAATGCAGCAAGCATCCACACAGTGTAGATTTTCCACCATCAGCTATCCATTTGTTATAGTTACTGAGCCAAAATATCTGGGAAATGGGCACAGGCTTCAGAAAATCTAATCTGTTCTCATTTCCTTTTGCAGGTACTTAGATTTTCATGAGCACTTGGAGCCCATTGTATCCCTCTCCCAGCATGATTACTAGCACCAAAGTAATGCATGAAAAGGAGTGTCACAACAAGGTGCTGGGAAGGGATGATGACCAGCTGAAGGAGAGGCACCCCATCCGTACCTGCCAGGAGCTTCACCTATACCTCTTCTGACAGAGGTGCAGTGGCTAGACCTCAAGTTCTTAGGAAATTCTAAATGTCAACAGTGAAGAACTTCAGTCATAAGTCCACATTCTCTTCAGTCATACAGTGTCTTGAATGCTTTGAACAATGATGCATTCTGCATGACACTTTGTGAACCAGGCAGTATCTTCAAATGGCTACACATCATATGAAGTGGCTTGCTTACCTATATGATTATCATGTTTCACACTGAAATGTACCCCCAGGCTACACTGGCATAGATCTGAATTTTGTGTGTTTCTCTGCATTTGCTTTTAAGGTAATCTTTTTGGCTTAGTCATGCTGATGGGGAATCTCCAGAAGACATGTACACATAGGCTGTGCAGAAAGTGGCAAGCTGAATGCAGCACTGGCATAATTTGTAAAAACCATTCCTTCCAATTATTTCCTTTCAGCATGAGCAATGTGAAAGATCTTTGTTTCCATAAATCTCTTCACATTACCATTGGATCATGGCCAACAAGGCAAGATTTTGCAATCTGTGAAACTTTTGTAAACTTTAAGTCACCAGTCACAAAGAGCAATCAGTTATCCATCCTTACTATCTGTGGTACACAAAACAGAAGTCAATTTAAAGATGCTAACAATCATAAATAAATGATTACCAGGGTATCTGCAAAGTTAACATTAATGTTAACATTTGTATCACTTCTTATACATTTATCATATTGGTTTAATACTATTGACACTTGCTGAGTTTGAATCCAACCAAATAATTTATTCCTGGGAACCATTCCTTCTCCCTTAACTACTGTTTAGTTTACGCAAGGCCATTATTTCGGACACATTTTCTTCATGACTAGTGAGGTCCATTGTGAGCTACATGTGAGATCTCCATTATGTGGATTGCTGATGCAGAGTCAAAGTTCAAAAGAGTATCACCTGAAGTTACATAGAATGTCATGATAACCCTCTTCGATTTGAATGCAACTTGAAATGAAAATGTTCCCAGAACCAAAGTACAGCAATTTTGAAAGGACATATCCAGGCATTCCCTCACTGAACCAGAGTAGGTTGATAGTGAACAAACTTAACAACTTCCACTCATCACATTGACCAATGGTCCTATATCACTACTACTTCTCATCCTTAGGCAGCTCCTTGGGATTTAAGATGACCTAATTTCACTCTGGCTTTATGGCTTCTGAGGTGGTTACTCAGATCAATGTAGGAGCTGCATCTTTTTCCATGTATTGACAAGAGATTGTTGATGGTGCAAGAATAATGTGCTGCTTCTGCATGCATGCGTGTGCATGCACATGCTCCTCCAATGCATGACCTCCAGGTTCTCAATACCATCCTGAATCCTCCTCCTCCAGTTTGAACGGTCATGGAGATTTCCAGAATTGTGTGGAATTGTTGCAGTTCTTCAAGGAGATCCTTCAATCTTTCCTCTGAATCAGGACTAGTGAGGCACATCCTTCAATCTTTTCCTCTCTCCACCTGGTAATGCTCTCCATGACAGAGTTCAGAATAGAGGAGTGTTGTTTCAGGACTCTGAGTTTGGGCATACAAAGGAAGTGGCCAGCCCAATATAGCTAATGCAGAATAACTGGGGCCTCAGAGCAGGAGATGTTGGCCAGTACATTGATGCACAAGTTCCAAATACCCTCTCCTGGCAAAGTGCTCTGCTAAGAGTGATAGATAACAAGTGCCTACACAGATTCATTAGGATTGTTGCCAACTACTCACTGGCTTCAACACTTGTTACACTGTTTGACGAGTTGTGCTGAATTGGGTTTGCTGAATGAAAAACTACAGCAAAATGGTACGTTTTCCACATGACTTGTACCGCTTCCCATTTGAAGGCCATTCTGCTCAGAGAGCAGCTGCAACCATAATAAAGTTTTGTTTTCAGTTCTGCTCTTCTCCATGAATCTGGTCAATGAGCAAAGATGGTACCCTGGTGTTTATCTTCCACTCATCTCTTCAGAGTAGCACCTTGTTGAGGTCATTCTACTTTAATCACTCTCTTTTCTTCAAGTGACAGCTAGGTTTCTACTTCTGGGTTTGCTAAAAATCAGGGCACAGTCCCAAAATAATGGCATTGGCCATTCAGGCCACAGATGAGAAAAAATTCTTCATGAACGCTGCATACTATTTCCAGTCTGTATTTGATTGAATCACCAATTTGAAGGCAGAACTTACTGGCAACAGTGTTCTTTATCCTTGTTCCATGATGGAAGTAAATGCATATTTATGAAAAAAAACTTGCAATTGTTTAATCAGTGAAAGTTATGATAAAGATTAAAAACAAGCAAGATAAATATCAAATGCAACTTAAGAATAATTAGAACTTGGTAAAAAGATTGCAAAAACAAAAGATCTTAATCGTTCCCATACCAGAGCAGGATAAGCAGCAGCAACTCAAGGCCTTGGGATTCTGTTAAGTCCTTGTTGTAGTAGGATCCTGATATTGTATGACAAAGAAATGTGTTTGCATAAGGATTGCACTTGGATATGTATTGTGTGCAGGAAGTTTTATTTGGACGTGGAAATCCCTGTAAGGGGAGAGACTGGGAAGTCGTCTGACAACCAACAATATTATCAGCAAAAACATACTGGTTTAGTTACATGTTCAAACTCATTCAAATAACATGCATTTCTTCCTTTGTCAAACATTAAATATGTAGAAGCCTTCAAGATATTGTTACCAATACTATCAGTAACCTGGATTGAAACAAAAAATTTGAAAAGTTCAAATGGTTCACAAGCTATATTAAAGCATTCATCAATGGCATAAGGCAAAATTGTCTGGTCAAACAAAGTTTCCATTTACAGTGCAGTTTGTGTCCCTTATGCTGTCATATGTTCCTTGTTGGAGTTGTAGACAGTGAGGAAGACCGTCAAAGGATAAAGCAGGATATAGAGTCATACAGCATGGAAACAGGCCCTTTGGCCCAATTGGTCCATGCAACCAAGATTCCCATCTAAGCTAGTCCCATTTGCCCGTGTTGGGCTCACATCCTTCTAAACCTTTCCTCTATATCAGTTGGAAATTTGGGCAGAGAAATGGCAGGTGGAGTTTAATCTGGACAAGTGTGAGGTCTTGCATTTTGGGAGATCAAAGGTAAAAGGAAAATATATGATAAATGGCAGGACCCTTAGGAGCACTGATGTACAGAAAGATCTTGGGGTGTAAGTCTATACCTCCCTGAAAGTGGCAACACAAGCGGATAGGGTGATAAAGGTATACAGCATGCTTGCCTTCATCGGTCTTGGCATTGAGCATAAAAGTTTCGGAAGTCATATTGCAGCTGTATTTTAGTTGGGCCACATTTTGTGTATTGTGTATGGTTCTGTTGTATTGTGTGTAGTTCTGGTTGCTGCACTACAGGAAGGACGTGGAGGCTTTCAAGAGGGTGTAGAAGAGGTTTACAAGAATGTTGCCCGGATTGGAGAGCATTAGCTATAAGAACAGGTTGGAGCATCGGAGGGTGAGAGGCGATCTGATAGAAGTGTATAAAATTGGGAGAGGCACAGATAGGGTAGATAATCAAGAGTCTTTCTCCCAGGATGGAAATGTCAAATACCAGAAGGCATAGGTTTAAGGTGAGAGAGCGAGAGAGAGAGCGAGAGCAAGAGCGAGAGAGAGAGAGAGAGAGAGAGAGAGAGAGAGAGAGAGAGAGAGAGAGAGAGAGAGAGAGAGAGAGGAGAGAGAGAGAGAGAGAGAGAGAGAGAGAGAGAGAGAGAGAGAGAGAGAGAGAGAAAGTTTAAGTGAGTTTTGTGAGGCAAGTTTTTTTTATATATATAGGGAGTGTGGTAGATGCCTGGATCACACTGCCAGCAGAGGTTGTAAATAGCAACACTTAAGAGGCATTTAGACAGACACATTAACAGGCAGGGGATAGAGGGCTACAGACCATGCGCAGCAGATGGATTAGTTAGATTGGTATCATGGTCAGTGCAGACATGGAGGGCCGAAGGGCCTGTCCCTGTGCTGTACTGTTCTATGTTCTCAGGACATAGAATGGTTTTTAAACCTAATGTAGTAACATCTCCATCTATGCACTCTCGACAAGGAGGCTGGCTGTTTGTGACACTCACCAAATATCTGGGCTTGTGAAGTGGATGATTTGAAATGCAGCAATTTCAGACAAGCACCACAGTAAGAATTTAATTGGAATTAAAAAGGAGAAAAGGGAAGTATATGGGGATAGAAATCTGTATAGTATTGTTTTATAGATGCATGATATGTAGCTCAAACACAACAAAGTCTTGAAATTTGATTCTATGATAATCAGAGGACTTGTGTCTACCCCATCATGTTTCAGTGCAACCTTGAGTATTGGCTGAATTGTTAATTCCTAACAAGAAGTAAAGAGAAAAAGAATTACTGTGATCAACTTCAGAACTGGATATCTTCTCTGACTCCTAAGAGCAATCAAATAAAAACCCTATTTTGTTTTTAACATCACCCAAACTCTTTAATAACTTGCCAAATCCTAACTTTGTTGGGAACCTGAATTAAAAATTAATGAATCGCTTCATCAATGATTTGTACAGTGAATCACATGGGTAAAGAACGCGAGAAGGCACTGAGCACAATTCCATTGAACCCAGAGGTTCCGCAGGTGAATTTTAGAGCCCAAGGCTGAGAGCATAGAAACAGGTCATACAACCCATCACGTCCACACCAATAAGCTGGGACCCATCTGTTATTAATCCCATCTTCCAGCACTTGGCCCATAGTTCCTATGCCTAGTGCTTATCTAGACATTTCTTAAATCCTGTCAGCATTTAATGCTTCCACCACTCCAGCTAAAAAATGTCTCCCTCTGATCCCCTTATCCTAAATGTATTTCCTCTAGTTATATCTTAATGTTTCTTGATTGTTTAAATGTGACACATTAACAACTACAAAAAAAGCAAAGTTGTACATTTTTTTTTAATCAGGCTCAGTTAGTCCAATTGATGAGTTCCAAGCCACTCTTATAGATTCACATTGAATTTCAAATTAATATAACTGCACAGCCAACCTCACTTAGGTAAGAAAGGGCAATAAGAAAACCTGTCAACCATAGATCCCAAGTGATCTTAGACACTTCGTTGGACAGAGTGTGTAGAAGAACATTAATTGAGGAGAGGTTGGGATTTAGCTGTGATGGTGCCTAAAGACTCAGTCTACTGTACAACCACCAATAGATATCCACCCCATGCACAGCTCATCTCAGGAAATGCAGGACGAACATTAAAACTTGATTGGTCTTTGGAGTCAGAGAAGATATCCACTTCTGAAGTTGATCACAGAAATTCTTTTTCTCTTCTTGTTAGGAATTAACATTAAAGAACAAAAAAAATTAAATACTTGTGACATACCAAAACAGAAAAGAACAAAAACACAACTTTGATATGTGCTTTCAAACAGTAGAAAGGGTAATTAGTCTTTCACCAAATGTTGATTATATAATAGTATATTAATTATCAATACTATTTCACTGGTGGTTGACTTGGTCCTGCAGTCAGCACACACATAGGTAGGTAGGTAGCCGCCATACTTTCAGAAAGACTTTGGCCATGTGCTGCTATGCATTCCAACAGCAACAGAAGAAATACAAACTGCAAACAATATATACAGTAGCTTAACACCAGATAGTTTCAGTTTTTAGTTATAACAATGGTCTTAAAGTTATGAAACTTTTCTATGAATTATTGCATAATTTGAATAATTTTATCAGAGGACTACCATTTATTCGTGCTGCTCGACCCACTGAGTTCCTCCAGCAGGTTTTTTGTTGCTCCAGATTCCAGCATTTGCAGTCTCTTGGGTTTGCCATTTAATCATCTGTGTTGCACGCATCATTCTCTCTGCAATCACTCCCAGCCTGCGATGGTTGGGATCAGCAATGCTACCACTATTGCTGAGATGTTAGGCTCAGGGCTTCTCCCTCATCAGCACAGAGAGTGCAGCCAAAGCCGAGGAATGGCAGCACCTGCTCCATTTGACGACAGACTGCCTGGATCCTATGGTCTCTCTCATCACCACCCATCGGACGTAATGAAGAGCTGCTGTCTCTTCTTTTCTTTGCTTTGCTGCAATACTCTGACCAGCTCAGTGGCAAGCTCAATGGTCAATGTGAGTGGTCTGTAAAAACATGAAGCAGGTGCTGCCTGCCCCCCAGTAATGGCCATACTCACCATGATGGCCAGGTTGCAACCATGAGTCCTACATCTCACCCTGACTTGCCCAACATCAGCCCTCATAGCAACTGTTACAGTGCATTAGTGGTCCACTCCACGTAGACCCACGTGGTGATGAGATCACTATCCAATTCATTGCTAATGGAATTCCAGCAGTGGGCTCAGTCCTCAGTCAGGTTCCTAGCATAGCAGCTATGAGGAGAGCAGAGCTTCATAGCAGCTTCCCTCCCACACAGCAGTGCTGTCAATAGCACATCTCTCCAGAAATAATCCTATAATAACCCATTACACTGATTCCTCTAGGGCACTGAGATCTCACATGGGCACAAGCTATGCCTCTATGAAAGAGTCCATCTTAGTTTCAGTTCCACTCAAGCCCACTCCCTCTACCCATTTTCCAGTACATCCATGACTGTAGTCATGCTGCTTCCTGTACCTATACAGAAATCACATTTTGTTACTTTGGCTGCCAAGTTCCACCCTGCTCGCAACTTCATATAGTCCATCTTTGTCTCCTCCCTTCTTGGATCTCCCCACGTCGCTCTCAGGGGGGAGGTTACAACAAAACTCCATTACAAGCCCACAGACTCCCACAGCTATCTCAACTATGCTTGTTCCCATCCTTCTGCTTGCAAGGACGCCTTCTGCTCTCCCATCTTCATTACATTTGCCTCTGAGATGCCTTCCTTCCCATCCACCAAAGTTAACAGAACTATTGATCGCATCTCATTTATTCCCAAATATCTGTTCTCACTCTCTCTTCTCCTGGACAGAGCAAGTATAGAATTGCCCTGGTCCTCTCCCTCTACTCCACCAGCCTCCTCATTCAGTGGATCATCCAACAGAACCTCCACTGCCTTCAATGAGATTCAGCATCCTGAAGGGATTGTTCCTCTTGTGTCTTGCTGGTCCATTCTTCTGTCTCCACCAGCCACTCCTCTTATTACATCACTTTCCCATGCAACAACAGAAGATGCAACCCATCTTTTCACTTCACATTCCAGGGACCCGAATTGTCTTTCCAGATGAAGCAGCAATTCATTTGTACTCTTCCAACCTTAGTGTATTGCATTTGGTGTACTTGATGCAATCTCCTTCACACTGGAGAAACTAGTGCTTGGGTAACCACTTTGTGGAGCACTTGCATTCAGTCTACAGGAGTGACCCCGAGCTCCCAGAAGCCTACCACTTTAATTCTCCATCCCACTTTCATCTTTCTGACACCTCCTACACTATTCTAACAAGGCCAAAAGCAAGCTTGAGGAACAGCATCTCATCTTCCATCAGGGCATGTTGCAGCTTCCCAGACCCAATGGCGAATTCAACAACTTCATGTAGTTTGAACATAGAACACTACAATACAGTACAGGCCCTTTGGCCCACAATGTTGTGCCGACATTTTATCCTGCTAGTTTGCTTCCTCTATTTGCAACAGAGCTTGTTAATTCTGCTTGTAAGCCATCCATCTGTGATATTGGTTGTTTTCTCCATTAGTACAGCCAGAACCACTGGGCATTTCCTGCATCTTCCAGCTTTTGCAGTCACAGAGGCATAGAAACAGGCCCTTTGACCACTGACTCCACAGTGACCATCAACCACACATTAATCCCACATTTTTAAAAAATTCTTTCCACATTCTCATCAATTCCCCTCTAATTCTAGCATTTACCTGCATGCTAGCAGCGATTTACAGTGGCCAGTTAACCAATCAGCCCACACAGAGGAAACAAGAGCACCCAGAGGAAAACCATGGAATCACAGAGAACATGGAAACTCCACACAAATAGCATCTGAGGTCAAGACTGAACCCACGTCGCTGGCACTGTGAGGCAGCGTCTCTACCAGCTGCATCACTCTGCTGCCCTTTGCCTTCTAATTGCCCCAACTTCCCAGCTTTTATGTTCCTTTGTTTTACTCTGCCTCTCTAACCTCCCTCATCGGATAACTTCATCAGCAGCAGCTTATCCTCACAGCAGCTCCAGCTTCATCATATTGGAGATATTCCCTTAGTCCCATCTATTCCTCCCCGACCTTCTCTGCTTCTTAAAAAAACTTGTTTTTATCTTTCCCGATTCTGATGAAGGGTCCTTGACCTGAAACATTAACTCTATTTCTCTTTCCATGGGTGTTGCCTGACCAGTTGACCTCAGAACCACATTTATTATCACTGACATGTGATGTGAAATTTGTTGTTTTACAGCAGCAGTACAGTGCAAAAACACAAAATCTATAAATTACAAACATAGTGCAAAAAAAAAGGAATAATGAGGTAATGTTCATGGGTTCATGTTGACTTGTTTTCATCTCAGATTTCCAGCATCTGCAATTGTTGATTTACTTTTTTTTTAAATATTAATCCTGGCCACTAATAATAACAGTGAAAAAAGTTGCCTAAGCGAAGGCCTTATAGGCTCCCAAAGCATTTGCTTCATTATTGGTTTAACTTCAAAGCAACCAAATCAGGCAATATCCAGTGTTAGAACATGATAAGTATAGGCATGCTTTATTCCATGCTATCCAAAAGACAGTCAAACAAAACTTCCGCTCCACCACACTTTTACTTGGCTCTGAAAGTGAAGTCATCGCATGCTAGAAAAATACTTCTCAGAAGTGGAACGAGCTGCCAGAGGAAGTAGTAGAGGCGAGTACAATTACAACATTAAAAAGGGATTTAGACAAGTAATTGGATGGGAAAGGTTTAGAGAGAGAAGAGCCAAACACAGACCAATGGGACTAGCTCAGTTAGGCAACTTGGTCAGCATGTACGATTTGGGCTGAAGGGCCTGTTTTCCTGCTGTATGACTCTGGGACTAAGTGTGTGCATGTGCAAGTAATTAGAACACCAAACTGAAACACAGGAGGCATCATTTTGACCCCTCATATTCATGCCAAGTCACTGAGCAATTCTGTTCCCCTACTAGTTTTCCCTGTAACATCTGGCCTCAGAATCTACCACTTGCCTACGCACTAGGGGCAATTTACAGTGGCCAATTAACCACACATTAGGGATGTAGGAGGAAACTATAGCACCCTGGGCAATCCATATTGTCACAAAAAACATGTAAACTCCACATAGGCAATATCAGAGGTTCAGGTCAAATATGGTCAAAGGAGCTATGGGGCAGCAGCTCTATTAGCTACGTCACTGAGAACTTATTGAGAGAAAACACATTGATGATTTCACTAATTACATTATTAAGAACAGCAAAAAAAGATACGACTTATAAGTCCCTTCATTATAAATGATGGCCTTTCAAAACAGGCTTCTTAATTAATTAATCTATTCTATAAGAGAAAAATTACAATTAATCTGGAAAAAATTGACAGATATTGCAAAATAACAGATGCTTTAGTTATTACAATGTCAACTTAGTTGATACTTCTAAATTTTGGTTTATTTGTAAATTTCTGCTCCAGATTTTGCCTCTTCAATCACTCACACAGGCAAGTCCCAAACTGTACATCTTTCCTGTTTTGGGACTGAATAAGCTGTTGAAACAATGCCAAGGAAATAAAGGGCTCATCTTTGGCTCGGTAGATAGTGATCTTGTTTCTGCCTGATAGGATGTGATTACAAGTTCCACTCCATAGACCTGAGCACTTCATTGAGACACCAAGGGAGTGCTGCACTGTCAAAAAGTGCTACCATTCAGAATAGATGTTAAGCCAAGGTCCCCTGCATGCTCTCAGGTGGACATAAATCGATTCTGAAGGCTCTAACCTGAAAAAGAGCAGGAGGGTTATCCCTGGAATCCTGGCCAGGGTTTATCCCTCAAAGTAACTATAAAGATTTCATCTTTCCTGATTGCTGATGTGGAAGCTTGCTGTGCTCCAACTGGCTGCTACATTTCTTACATAGAGTCATAGAGAACTACAGCATAGAAACAGGCCCTTCATCCCATCTAGTCCATGCTAACCTGATCTTCTGCCTAGTCCCATCTACCTGCACCCGGACCATATCCCATCCAAACCCCTCCCTCCCAACCTTCATCTACCATTTCCACTGGCAGCTCATTCCACACTCATGTCACCTTCTGAGCGAAGAAGTTTCCCCACAGATTCCTCTTATATATTTCACCTTTCGCCTTAAACCTACAACCTCTAGTTCTAGTCTCTCCTAACCTGAGAGGGAAAAGCCTTATGCATTCACCCTATCTATACCCCTCATAATTTTGTATATCTCTAAGATCTCCCCTCATTCTCCTGCACTCCAGGGAATAAAATCTTAACCTATTCAACCTTTTCCTATAATTCTGGTCCTCAAGTCCCGGCAACATCCTTGTAAATTTCTCTGTACTTTTTCTAGCTTATTGACATCTTTTTTGTAGATAGGTGATCAAAACTGCACACAATACTCTAAAATTTGGCCTCACCAACATCTGTAAAACTTCTGTACTCAGTGCCCTGATTTATGAAGGCCAATGTGCCAAAAGCTCTCTTTATGACCCTGTGATGCAACTTTCAAGGAATTATGGATCTGTATTCCCAGGTCCCTTTGTTCTACCACACACCTCAGAGCCCTATCATTCACTGTGCAAGTCCCACCCTGGTTTGTCCTACCAAGGTGCATCACCTCACACTTGTCTGCATTAAATTCCATCTGCCATTTTTCAGCCCATTTTCCTAGCTGGTCAAGATCAAGCTTTGACAGCCTTCCTCACTGTCCACTACACCCCAATCTTAGTGTCATACACAAATTTGCTGATCCATTTTACCACATTATCATCTAAATCATTAGTATAGATGATAAACAACAGCGGACCCAGCACTGATTCCTGCAGCACACCACTAGTCACAGGTCTCCAGTCAGGGAGACGACCATCTACTACCACTCTCTGGCTTCTCCCACTAAGCAAATGTTGAATCCAATTGGCTACTTCATCCTGAATGCCAAGTGACTTAACCTTCTGCACCAGCCTCCCATGTGGGACTTTGTCAAAGACCTTGCTAAAAATCCATGTACAGTGTCCACTGCATTTCCCACACCAACCTTCTCAGTAACCTCCTTGAAAAACCCTATTAGATTGGTTAGACATGATTTACCACATGTCGACAGTTCCTTTCCACCCCACAGATGCTGCTTGATTCGCTGAGTTCCTCCAGAAGGATCAGGAGAGAAAGTAAACTAACTTTCTCATTCTCTTACAATGTAGGCCATTTGGCCCATCAAATCTATACCAGCTCTTGCAGCAATCCCATTCCCCCACTCATTTCCCAGTAACCCATTCTCTCTCACTTGCTCATCAGCTCCACCTTGATTCTTCTGCTACCCACCTACACTAGGGGTAATTTAAAACAACCCAATCACCAATTAATGTATCAACCAGTATGTCTCCGGGACAAGGGAGGAAACCGGAGCACCTGGAGGAACTCACACAGTTATAGGGAAACACAGAAATTCCACACATAAAGCAGAGGTCAAGATTGAATCCAACGCCACTGGAGCTATGAAGTACCATTGTTGCTTTGATGTGGAATGTATTGGTGATGGAAAGCAGTTTGGACAATACATCTTTCAAAAGGGGAAATAAGAGACATGCAAAGTGAAAGACATCACAGGGCAAGAAGAAAGATAAGTGGAATGGTTGTATTTTGTTTAATTCAGTCATGAGATTTAGATTTCCAGCTAGGGCCCACCTCTGATTACAATGGTGAAGGTAATGGGCAGCTGCTGTTTTAAGGCCTGCTTTACTTGTTAGATCATTTCAGGGAAACTCTCACTTGGTTGAGGGTCTGGAGCTGCAGGTAGTCTAGATTGGGCAAGGATGGTGAATTTCTACCCAAAAAGGACAACAGTAAAACAGAAGGGTCTTCACAACAAGCCAGCTGTTAGCTATTAGTGCTAATAGATTATTTCTAAATTACTACAAATGTATCTAATATACAAAATTTAAAATTCCCCAGCTGCCATGTGAGATTTGATATCAATTCCAGATGACTAATTATTCTGGGCCACTGGAACTTTAATGTATTCACTACAGCCTACATTTAATTGTAATACATTTATAACTGCACAAAATGTAAAATCTATTGGCACTAATATTTATGGTCAATCCTGATTCAGTAATTTCAATCATTTTTTACTATAAATTCCAATCTGTGCTAAAACGTACCATGGGGTAGTGTCAGCTTGCCATACTCTGCTTCCAAAATTTATTCCATTCAGAATTTTCAGAAATATATCCCTTCAAGGATCAGCACGGGTAAAATGGGCCAAATGGTCTCATTCTGTGTTACAAATTTTTATGAGCATACAAAAGGACATGCCTGGTTAGAACAAAATGCAATAGGTTATTACCATTCAATTTGTTACTTTTACAGCATTTCACAACATTGCATATCACAGCTTAGAAAAATTACTAGGTCCTATTTTGCTGGCTACTTGGTTCATTGTAGTTATTGCCTTGTTCCTTTTATACTATTTAACTATTAATTGGTGCTTTGAAGGATCAACAACATTCAGAGACATTCTCTGTGCAGTGACATGAGCTAGCTAATCCTAGATCCAGTTCACTGCTTGAACTGTCCTGCCACCCTAACTGGTTTCAGATACAGTGGGACGGTCAATCTGATCCTCTGTACCCGAGAGTTGATCGGTAAAGTGGAGGGGACATGTGGCAAAGAGAGCTTAGGCATGTTTATAATATTGTCACACTAATCCTCTATACCTACTAAGCACCTCTTATGGTTGTCACTGTTAAAGAGAAGCCAATGATCCACAGCACCATTCAATCCTTACTTGGATATACAAGCACAAGCAGAAATAGTGTCCTGATCCTTCAGTCTGCTTTGTGTACATGGCTACCACTGAGCTCATTTCCATTTTTCCATCTGGTCCCCATATGCTGTGATTCTGTTAAGGCCCAATCAGATTACAGATGCACCATAGAAAGTATCCTATCTGGATACATCACGGCTTGGTATGACAACTGCTCTGCCCAAGACCACAAGAAATTACAGAGAGTTGTGAAAGCAGCCCGGTTCATCACACAATTCAACCTCCTCTCCATTGACTCTGTCCACACTTCCTGCAGCCTTGGGAAAAATGCCAACATAATCAAGGACCCCTCCCACCTCAGTCATTCTCTTTTCTCTCCTCTACCGTCAAGCAGAAGATACAAATGCTTGAGAGCATGTACCACCAGACTCCAAGACGGCCTCTATCCTGCTGTTATCAGAGTCTTGAACAGACATTTCATACGCCAAAAGATGAGCTCTTGATTCCCTATCAACCTCCTCGTGGCCCTTGCACTTTGTTTACCTACACTGCACTTTCTCTACAATTGAACCACTTTATTCTGCATTCTGTTTTCCTTTTTACTACCTTGATGTACTTGTGTATGGAATGATCTGTCTGATTAACACATAAAATAAAGCTTTTCACTGTATTTCGGCACACGTGACAATAATAAACCAATACGAAAAGCCCTTTGATCTCAGCCTCAAGTTTACTAAATGACTATATTCAAGGTTGTTATCGATAAACATTTGGACGTGAAGGGCTTTGGGTGGGTATGTTGGGTGCCTATTAGGAAGCCCAATTGTTTTTGACTGTGATTATCAAAGTACTGTTGACACTGGAACTCTGAAATAAAACAGAAGTTGCTGGAATACTTAGTAGGCCAGGCAGCATTTGCTGAGAGAGTTAATGTTTCAAGTTGATGATCTTAATCATGGTTACTGAGTTGGCAGCAGCAAGGCATTTTAAATGCCTAACAAAGGCAAAGAATAAAACTGTCCTCTTGAAAACATTGGTGCAGTAAGCATCATTCAAAAATTAATAAAATCAATGAAAGAGGAAAAAAGACTATGATATATAAAGAAGGGATTTGTTTTGGTTGAGGAATGACAGATGACAGGTTTATGGAAGTTTACAGCAGTAGTTAAGTGATCTGCATCTTGCAGAATGATGCTGAGCATGGGAGAGGTCAAGAAGACATTGTGAGCTAAACCCAGCTGATTTACAGATCGAAGCTCTCTGCGTCCATCAGCGGACCTGGAAATACGCAGGCTCAATAGAAAAAGGTGCATGAATCCATCCCAATTAATTTATTGGCTTTTAGCTGTCAAACAGAATGAGATCTCATGTGGAAAAATCACTCATCTTTTGACATCACTAATTGTTAATCAGTTTTCTCTGCTACAACTCTAAAGAGGGGCGTAGGGTATAGTGTTTAACTGAGTGTATGTCATGCAAGATTTCTCTCTCATATCGACTCCATTGTTATGATGTGTTTTTAAATCCTTACTATAATGAACAGTATAGGATTAATTTCTTGCCTTTAGCTTTTCTCTGGATTATTCCCAAGGCTAATAGTATAACTGAGTGATCTCATCGCAGAAGCATTGAGAATGAGAACTGCACAGTAAGTTTTCCTTCAATCTCCCCATCCATTCCTGGTGTCCTGGATAATATGCAGCCAAGGGTCACCCTGACCAGATACCATCAGGGAGAATGGGAGAAAAATCATACGTTATCCGGAGGGATCTCTGTGATAGAGGTTCAAAGCACTAATGATTTGTAACACCCCATTCTTTATCTGCACTCCCATCCAAAAGAGCAGTCGTTGACACCACAGAACGACATCTACTCAGAAACTCACCCCAGTTCAACAGTGCTAAGTGTACTTTACATTGGCTGCCCATATGGTTCTCTGCCTTCCAAATTCAGTTCCACTGACCTCAATTCCAGAGACAGTATTCCGGTATTCCTCTACTTTGGTGCACTTAATGCTACCATCCAGGAATGAAATTGATTATCCTATTCCTTGCCCATCGGGGGGAGGTGTGAGACACAATAAGATATCTTTATTAGTCACATGTACATCAAAACACACAGTCAAATGCATCTTTTGCGTAGAATGTTCTGGGGGCAGCCCGTAAATATCGTCACGCTTCCGGCGCCAGCATGGCATGCCCACAACTTCCTAACCCATACATCTTTTGGAATGTGGGAGGAAACCGGAGCACCCAGAGGAAACCCATGCAGACACAGGGAGAACGTACAAACTCCTTACAGACAGCAGCCGGAATTGAACCTGGATCACTGGCGCTGTAATAGCATTACACTAACCGCTACATACTCTGGCAAGATGGCAGCCCTTGTAGGGGCTAGACTGGTGTAGTGGATAGATTGGAAGGTTTTACATGTTCTGCCTCTTGCCGAGATCACAGGTCCAGTGTCCCCCCTATCACTACATCAGTTCTTGACCTGCCAACTTAGATGCAGAGGCAGTTTAGGAACTTCCAGGTAGTCCACACCCCCAGGAGACTACACTGATGTCAAGGTCACCAAGTCACCATTCCTTGTAGGCAGCTGCAGGTGCAGTATTTATGCTCTCTTTTGATGTGAAGCTCCTGTATCATTTCAAGTATTTAACTGCAGCAGTGTGACTTATAGTAGGTATCTACTGTCCTCTGCTTGGTTCACTTTGCTCCCCGATAATACAGCAGTGCTATACTGGTGTAGATATACAAGCTATTGATGTTGGTCAGTTTAAGACAGTCTACCATGTACCAGCAGATGTCAATGACTTATTAGGAACAGTCAGCATGGCTTTGTGCTGGGCGGGTGATGTCATACAAACTTGACTGAGTTCTTTGAGGAGATGACAAAGATGATTGGTGAGGATAGGGCAGCAGATGAAGTCTACATGGGCTTTAATAAAGCATTTGACAAGGTTCCTCATGGTAGGCTGGTCCAGAAGATTAAGGTACATTGGATCCATGGACACTTGGTAGATCAGAGTCAAAATTGGTTTGGCCATAGAAGAGAGGGTAGTGGTGGTGGGGCATTATTCTGACTGAGGGTCTGTGACCAGTGGTATTCCGCAGGGATGATGCTGGGACCTCTATATATTTACAAATGATTTAGATGAAAATGTAGATGGGCTGATTATAAGTTTGCAGATGGAATGGAAATTGGCAGAGTTGTGGATAGCAAGGTTGTGAAAGGATACATCAGCACCAGTGGGAAATACGGGCAGAGAAATAGAAGATGTAGTTTAATCCAGACAAGTGTGAAGTGTTGCACTTTAGGTAGTCAAATGTAAGAGGGAAGTATACAGAAAATGGCAGGACCCTTGGTGTACATAGCTCTCTGAAAGTGGCAACACAAGTAAATAGGGTGGTAAAGGCAACATACGACGCACTTGCCCTCATTGGTCGGGGCAGCGAATATAAAGGTTGGCAAATCATGTTGCAGCTGTACAAAACTTTGGTTAGGCCTCATTTGAAGTGTTGTACACAGTTCTGATTGCCCCGTTACAGGAAGCTTGTGGAGCCTTTGAAGAGGGTGCACTGGAGTGTGGGAGGGTGAGGGGTGACCTGATAGAAGTATATAAAATTATGAGAGGCAGAGATGGGGTAGGTAGTCAGAATCTCTTTCCCAAGGTGGTAATGTCAAATAATAGAGGGCATAGCTTTAAGGTGAAAGGAGGAAAGTGTAAACTTGCCTTGCAAAGTTCCTTTTGTTTTTAAAAACTACATAGAGGGTGGTAGGTGCCTGGAACGCACTACCGGAGAGGTGATGGAAGCAGATACGACAGCAACATTTAAGAGGCATTTAGACATGAACAAGCAGAGAATGAGGGATATAAACCATGTGCAGGCAGATGGGATGAGTTTAAATTGGCATCATGATCAGTATAGATATTGTGGCCTGAAGGGCCTGTTCCTGTGCTGTACTGTTCTATGTTATCAAATATTTCATGAGTGAATCTAGGCACCAAGTCAATAAACTCTTCACCTTCTGGGAAGGAAGTCACGCAACTTTGTCCTGCTCTGACATTGACTAACATGCAATTCTTTAGCAGTCGCTGGATAACAATCAGGAAAGGAAATCATAAATAACTTCCCTTTATTTAACCCAGGCCCAGTGCCCGAAGAAGTGATCTCAAGTAGAGCAATTCGACAACAAAGATCAGGCAACTAAACACCAATTGGAAATTGAACTTTGCATCTTCCTGGACTGAGAGTCACAGCTACCCACTGAATTAGTGCAGTAAACAGCAAGGAAGCTGGTGATAGGTTTCAGGTGGACACGGGCTGGTTGGCAGGATGGATTTTTGTGAAAGTTGTAATTCAATGCAGAAAAGAACAAGGTGAAGCCTTTCAATAAAGACTTGGAGGAGACGATATATTCTGAATAAGGCAATCACGGCGGGTGCAAGAAAGACCTGGCGGAGTTTGTACACAAACCTTTGAAGGTGCAAAGGCAGGCAAGGTAAACAGTCAGTTAAACATGTGTAGACGTGGCCTTTATATAAAAAAGAAGCAAGCAATAAATCACCCTAACCAATATGAAAACAATGATTCAGCACCATCTGGATTGCTATCTCTCAGTTTGGGCTCCACACTTTAGGATGGATGTAAAGGTTATGGAAAGGCCGCAGAATGATTTATCAGAATGATGCCAGGGATTGGGAATTGTACAAGTACCTTGCATAGTACTGCCCTGAGGAGTTCCAATTCATTTTGGTCCTCTGGTCTGAACACTCACAGTTTGCATACCTTAAAAGGGACAGCCTTTTAACTGCTGTGCTAGGAACCAGTTGCAAACTCCTGCTGACCCCTGGTGCTCTCAGAGCATTAAATCCTCCATGGCTCGGAGTGGAGAAGATACCTGTGAGAAGTGGTGTTGGGCTGGCCAGGGCTAAAGGTGTGGCTGCTCAGCACTGAGATCTGGGGCTCTACTCTCTCACATCACCTCCTGTCTGACGTGATGGAAGCTCCAGTTCCTTCCTCCATTGTCTGCACAGGTTCAAAAGCCAGTAACCACCATTGGGTTGGGGAGAGCAGCCCAGCCACAGCAAGAATATGGGTGACAGCAGCTTCCATCACAACCAACAGGAGTGATGAGAGAGGCTGCAGGGTCCAGGCTGTCTTTTATCACCTGGCACAGGTACTGCCAGTCCCAAGCAATGCTCCAAACTCTCCATGTAAGCCAGGACAGCAGCCCCGAGTCCCACGCCTTGGTGCCGAGTAGCTGAATCATTCACCCTGGCTCACCCAGCACCAGCCTCTTCACAGAGTCATGAGTGATTCTTTGCTGGGTTCATGCCAGGTTCCCGATACCTAGGTTCCCATCACAGCAGTGCAGTTAGTAAGGCACATCTGCACTTATAACATGGTTAATGGCACCTGTTAGCGCCAATTGCACGAGTGTTGTCATTTCCTGGGAACACGTTCTGATAGTGAGGTGCCAGTGTACAGTTTCATAGCTAGACTGCAGGAGGTGGTTCTCTTCATTGAGGTTAACATCATGAATCTCTGAGAAGGTTCAAAATAAAAAGAAACTTTTCTCAATGCCTGAAGGGTATGAAATGAAAAAGCACAGGTTTATTGGTTCTTTTGCCAATCACCATATGAGGAGAAACTTTTTTCTACAAAATGAATGGTTAGGGATTGGAATATACTGCCTTTGAGGGTAGTGAATATAAATTCAATAGCAGCCTTGATAATGAAATTGGATAAGTAGTCAAGGAGGAAAAAAAAATGCAGGAAATGGTGAAAGAGTGGGTATGAGACTAATGAGACTCAAAAGAAAATGGGCAAAGTCAATGGTCTGAATGGACCATTAAAGTACAGGAAGTAGCAAGCATCTTTCGAATTCATTAATTCTACTGATCCAGTCATTGTTAGAGAAAATAAAATGTCTTCAGTTCCTAAATAATGTGAGGAATTTTTGAGTGACTCTTATCCACACTATGGTACTTCAAAAATGAGGGCTTTAGGATGTCCCAAAGACTCAGTAAGGCACAGCACACCAGTGATAAGTGTGCACAAAACAAAACCTTCCCATAAGGTAACCAGATAGAATTGCGGAAGCAGAACCAAAAGTAATATTCAAAAGGGAACGGGATATTTTGCTTATAAAGGAGAATTTTACTAGGCCCAAGGGGGAGTGGATAGCGGAATGGCACTAATTGGATAGATTTTTGTTAAAGAAACATGACATGTTTCATACTATATGTCACTATACATAAACCTCTGAAAACCATCCTGACATTGTATTAAAAATACATTAACACACACACACACAAAGAAACCATTTTAATTACTAGTCCTAATGATTAACACTAGTTCATGAACCACAAATCTTTGGATTGGCACATCAATGATTGAACATACCATACACCTCAAAAGGATGGGTTTGCAGAAAGCGTTTCACTGTCGTGACTAGCTGCTTGTGTTTCTGTGGCACTCCCAATGTCTCAATATGGTTCAAGTTGTTAAAAGAAATCAGGGAAAAAGAAAATGAATGGTGAACAGGAACATAAGCAGAAGTTAAAATGCTGGGAGTCAAGAGTTTGGAGAGGAGAGAGGTGACGGGAGATGGCAAGAGCAAGGATGATATGTTATCAATGAGTTGAGGCAGAATGAAGGTAGGAAGCAAGTTAAGAGAACATTAGATGTGTAGTGAATTCATGGAATAGATTTGCTTTCACAAAGAGTGGAAGAGATGGAAGAAAACCTCCTAAATTAACTTGTAAAAGATTAAATGGAAACACAGGCCGTTTCCATTTAACAAATGGGTTCCCTTTTTACAGTCGATTTTGTCCATAAATTGCAAATTACACAAAAAAAGTTACTCAATATGGTAACCATACCTCCACACTATCATAGTGCATGGCAGGCATTAAAAGCATACACGACTGATAAGAAAGAACAATCACTAAAAGGGGAAGGGAAGAGAACGTGAGTGGGAGAGACAAGAAACTAGTTCTGCTGTTCGTAGGAAATGTACATATGTACATCGGACTTTTAAATGAAATAATATTCATTCATACATTGGGTGTTCATAACCCAGGG
The DNA here is from genome assembly GCF_009764475.1 of Pristis pectinata. Taxonomy (NCBI): domain Eukaryota; kingdom Metazoa; phylum Chordata; class Chondrichthyes; order Rhinopristiformes; family Pristidae; genus Pristis; species Pristis pectinata. The sequence goes on from NC_067405.1 coordinate 20,009,209, forward strand.
ACAACCTGTAACATCACAGACATGTCAGTGTAATAAAAAAATGGCTTCGGGTTTTTTCCCAAGCTCAATGCAGAGTTAGATTGTCTCAGTCAGATATACACATTTATCAACATTTGGAAGTTTTTGGGTTGTGGAGGAAACAAAGCAGTAAATCTGGGTATTGGTATCAAACATTTATAAATACTGCATTTTATTTCTTGTTTACTTAGTATCTTTTAAATCCATTTGAGAACGTCTAAAAATGCTCTACAGGCAACAAAAATTTTTTTTTTTGAGTATGGTTGCTTCAGTGGTATAAGAAAAGTGGCAGCTAGTTTATGTCCAGCCAACTCCCACAAGCAGCAGTGTGACAAAGATGTGATCATCTTTAATTAAATAAATTTTTAACTGGGAAATAAGTATTGGTGATAATTCCTCTAGTCTTTAAAATAGCACCATAGGATTCTTTTACATCCAACTGAGGGAGAAGAGAGAATCTGGATTTAATGGCTCATCCAAAAAGCAGCACCTCCAATAGTGCAGCACTCAAATTTCTCTCTGATATGTCAGCCTAGATTTTTGTGATCAAGTCCTTGGACTGCAGCTTGAATCTGGGAACTTCTGACCTACAACCACTGTAGTACTGCAAAATGTATAAACAGTGTTCAAGGTAGTTTGCGGGGAAGTGCTGGGAACCAAGGCTGAAGGCAGACCAATATTAAATGTGGCAAGTAATTTTCTTGACTGTGTATCTACAACTATAATGCCAAAATGAGACAGAGTCATGCTAAAGAGACAAATGATACTTAGTAGAGAGTCTCTCCAGTTTAATAATACACTTTAGGAAATTTGAGGAAGGTTATAAATGGTGCTCCATAAAAAAAAAGCTTCAAATTAGGCTAAAGATTCATGGTTATTTCACACACTTGAACTGCCTGTAATCAGCACCTTGAGTAACACAACACTTCAATCTGACAGCTTTAGGAATTGAAGGATGTTGTACAGGTGATCAAGACATTTCACATCCCATTGTTTTAAAAGATCAGGGGTCCCAGAACCATTTGACCTTTGATTCCACATTTGCCTCATTTGTACCAAGTTTCATCAATTTGCTGGATTACTATCAGAAGTACCTCATTGGGGATGCTTTAAAAAGGAAACAAAATCACTTTGAAAATAGATTCAGAGTGCAACAGCACAGGAACAGGCCTTCAGCTCACTGAGCCAACCCTGACCCTGACAGTAATCCTTCATTCATCCCATTTTTATTCTCCCCATATTCTCATCAACTCCCCCCAGACTCTACTACTCTCCTACACTAGGGCAATTTACAGTGGCCAAATAACCCAACAATCCACACATCTTTGCGAGGTGGGAGGAAACGGAGCACCCAGTGGCCACAGGGAGACTGTGCAAACTCCAAACAGAGAACAGCCAAGGCCAGGATCGAACTGGGACTCTACTGCACTGAGGCAGTAGCTCCACTAGCTGTGTTACTGTGCCGCCCAAACTTGAGAAGATGCACAACTAATGGCAATCAAACTATTAAATTACCTTTATGCTTTAAAAGTCCTTAGCAGCTTCTGTCCAAAACTTGGAAGAAAAATATTTAGACTCTGTATTACTCGTAATTTTCAAGATTAGTAGCTAGTGGAAATCACAAGCCAGTTAAGACATTGAACACTGGATGCAAGTTTGATACACAGCATACATGCATTAGTGTAATCTTATGGTACTTCTGTAGGTTCTTGTGTGGAGCTGTGTCAGTATAACAGGTCCACAAATCAGTGTTTGCATTGTTTGAACTTCTGGCTTCCATCTTGAGTGAGATATTCGCCGTGTTTTTCTTGTCCAGCTGCTTTCTTCTGCCTCTCCTTGTATCGTTGACTCCTCTCTCTTTCCTCTTTCCCCCCCCCCCCACCCCCCCCCCCCCCCCCCCCCATTATTCTCCTACCTTCCCCTTACCATATTCTCACTCTTCTTCTGTTGGATCTGGAGATAATATTGTCTAGAAGGTTCTATGGAAGTCAAGAATGAAGCGCAAGTCTTATGGTTACAGCTGTTTTATTAGGTGCTCATCGTAGGACAGGTCAGAGATTCAGCCTGTAGCAGCAAGGCAAGTAACGAGAGGCAACAAAAAACTGTTCCCTCTCTATACTGCAAACTAGTTTGAGCTGGTTAGATAAGGATAAGGACAACCCATGAAACGAGGACAGTCTTAATTTACGCTGCCACGACATTTTAGGCTTACAGACAAAGAAAAATATACTAAAAATTTACAGACAAACAGGTGATTATACAAACATACAAGCAAGCATAAGGAAAGTTAAACTACAAGAAAAATAACAATTTAAATAGTAACGTAGACCCTAATTCACAGCTCCTTCTGGAATCCTTGGTAGCAGTTGGGGTGGGGTACAGTTAGTCAAACAGTAGATTGAGGAGTGGGAGGGGTCATTTCATTAATATTCCACTGATGGGTGAACAACTCAATGGTTCTGGGTGGAGTACTTACCCCCTGGTAGGTTTGGGTTGGATAGGAAGTTAAAAATCTCAAACCCAAACCAATTCAGTTCACTTATGCTCAGAGTAGAAATGCACCAGAGGGCCACATAATCATCTCTCCCTGGAGATGGGTTCAGTCATCTTTCTCCCCCACCTGGTTCCATCTACCCATCATCCCTCCCTTATCTGTTCCACCTGTCACATCCCAGCCTCTGTCTCTACCCTCGCACTTCCCTTCGCTTGCTCTATCACCCATTTCTTTTGTTAGATTTCCACCTATAACCTACCAGCCTGTGTCTTAACATTCCCCCCCCCCCCACCCGGCTCCATCTGCCCACTCAACACCCTCCCCCCATCTGGTTTCACCCATCACCTACCCATTCCCACCCCTCCTTTATACTGGCCGTCTTCCCTCTACACTGTCCTGATGCAGGGTCTCGACCTGAAACGTCGACCATCCATTTGCCTCCACGAATGCTGCTTGACTTGCCGAGTTCTTCCAGCAGTGCACCTTTTGCACCAGTTTCCAGCATCTGTAGTCTCTTGCATCTCTGATGGTTATGACGTCACATTAGGCCCATCGAATCCATGCCATCTCCCAGCAAAGTAATCCCATCTGTCCTATTCCCCCTCATATTTACCCATTCTTTCTCTCCACCAAGGGGCAAGTAACAGTAGCCAATTAACCTACCAACACATCTTTGGAATGTGGGAGGAAACCAGAGCATCCAGGGAAAACCAAGTGGTTACAGGGAGAATGTGCAAACTCCACACAGACAGCAACTGAGGTCAGCTTCGAAACTGAAGCTGCAAGCTAGCAGCACCAATACCGTGTCAACCATTATTTTTTTAATGGGGTTGCACATTTTCTTCAATTTGGAATACGTGAAGTAAAGCGAATGATCCAGGTATCCAGAACAGAAAACAGCACGTCCCAAGCACACCTTAACCCTTGTAAAAATTGTGTATAATTTAGGTTTATGTTTTACTTGTCAATGCTGGTTAGGTAAGTTTTTCATTGCACCTGTGCATACATGTACTTGAGCATATGACAAACTCAACTTTGACCCTTCTCTCATTCCATAAACTTAAGAGCCATTAAGCCTTAGCTTTCTCCCACTGAGGAGAGTGTGGGCTGCTTTGTCAAGGGTTAGAGTATAAAAAAGGGACTTGAGAAAGAGGAATAGTCAGCAATAAGAAACAAGCGAACAGAACCAGCAGCTACGACTGATCCAGCCCTACAGGGAAGCAACGAGCAAGCATTGAGCAGCCAAGGACAGATACTGGCAGCTGTATCTGGGATGATCAGTTGGAGGTAGACATTGATAATAGGCTTGGCTGGCAAAGGCAAATGGTTGCATGACAAACCATTGGAAGAATGAATGGCCCATTCCCTATAGTGGCAATTCTGCTATCGGCAACAACATTCTCACATAAAAGAGAATGTTTGTCACATAAAATCAGCAGACAGGAAAATTAACCTTGACAAATTAGTTCAAGCACAAATTAAGGTCTTCATTTTAAATTAAAATCTAAAGGGAACTTAACGGGGGGGTGGGGGGGTGGGGGGTGCGGTTGTTGGAGAGAAAGAAATCCAAGATGCTAACTGAGCTAGCACCAGCTAGTCAGAAAGGTGCACTTTTAGGGAAGAACTGCACACCAAGGATGAGGAGATTTACAGAGTGTTTTTCAATCTGATTTCAAGAATTCCACCCCCCCCGCCCCCCCAAGAAGGAACAATTGCCACAACTGTGCCCTATCACAGGAAATTTCCTCAGAAATGGCTGAATGAGACCCAATTTCTAATCTTTTCCTGTGCGCCTGTGAACTCAAAAGGGATGCTTCTGTTAACCTGAATAAGCAGCAAATATGTAACAGGCAACAATTATAATCCACCACAGACTCCTCTACTCTGTAGGTAAAGGCTCTAATTTGCAAAGATTGATTTGATGAAAACAAAAAGCACCTATTGAACACCACAGCAGTTCTTGTTTCAGACATCCAGGTGCTTTGGGCTAAGCTTATGGAACCCCATCTTTATCCTCTTAAATAAAATGGATCAAGTTTTAATGCAAAGCCCTTCTTTCCTTGCCCTTTGAACAGAAATAGCTCCAGTGTGGCCCAAAGCTGATGTAGTTTCTACTCCCACCTGGTACACAAGCCGACTTTAAAACAGCAATGCACAATGGCATTGCAAAACTGATAGCATTATGGCAATCAGTACTTTAAGACTAATGAAGAGGCTTTTGTTACCGATTGACAGATAACCACTGTTTAAACTTCGAAGCATGGTGGCATTTCAATGTGTCCACACTAACAACTAATGGTCAGCGCCTAACTATTCCACAATAATCTTTATGAGAACAGCAACATCAAAAGCTTTTATACATAATGTACTTGACATGGCCTTGCACCTGTTGAAGTTAGTGTTTAATGATCGCTGCAGGAATGAAAACGCTAGAAGCACTATTAACTGAGAATAAATGCAAGGTTTCAAATTTGATGGGACTGCAATGAGGTTTAGTTAGCACCTGAAATCTAAATCTAAAGCAAACAATGAGCAGGTCTGAATTACAACTAGATTGGAAGGATTAATATTAGCAAATGCAAGTGGGTAGAAATAGAAAATAATTTTTAGGAGATGATTTAAGGGAAAGGATCAGAGTACCATTTGAACTTGCAGCCTTTCAGGAACAAAACCCAAAATACAGCAGAATCTGGAAACGCAAAAATAAAAACTAAAGGGCTGCAAGTGCTCAGTGGGTCAGGCAGCATCTGTGGTGAAGCAAACATTACCAGCTTTAATCCCTACCCAAGCTGTCAAACGTAGGCCAATTTTATTCATGGGAGAAACAGACCAAATCATTATTTGTCTCAGCTTTTGATGTATGGTCCATTGAGATGAACAACAACAACAAAAAAATCCACCCAGGTTTTTACAAAAACACTATCAATAATAATATTTTTTTAAATACCAGCTTTCATACTGGAGAAATGAAAACTTGCAACTTTAAGGGAGTCTGACAATCAGAACATTCGTATTGTTGCAACAGAGCTGCATTGAATCAACATTCATCTGGGGTACTTTTATCCCCCTATCACAGCTGTTGTTTTCAACAACTTGATCTTTTTGACACTGGCGTGGCCAGAGTATGCTCACAGCAATGCGACGCCAGCAGTGCCTTGTTATGCTGGCAGTGTGACAGAAAATCTGTGCTAGTGATAGATTTGTTCAGGCTTGTGCTACTTACAAGAATGCTCACAAGAGGTAGAAGCAAGCTCATGTGCTGCCATTAAAAAGTTAGAGATCAACTAATGAGACAACTCCAAAAAGTTCCTCAGCACAAATTGTTTAAAAATTCTGTTTAAAGATTGGCTGTGGTCAAGAATTTCCCACTCAAGGCAATTATTTTCCCCCAATTTATTCTTTCATGAAAGGTGGATGTTAATGGTGATGCATTTATTATGCAACACTGATTGGCTCTGAATTGAAGCAGACATCAAGAGATAACCAGATTGCTAGGTCTGGAGCCACACACAAGGCAAGGATGGAAGAGTTCCTTTCTTGAAGGTCACCAGTGAATCAGATGGGTCTTTACAACATTCCTCTGGTTTCTGAGCCGGTTACAATCACTCAAATGAGCATTTACAAGAATGTTGCCAGGGCTCGAGGGCCTAAGTTATAGGGAGAGGTGGGCTGGCTAGGAGCATAGGAGACTGAGGAGTGACTTTATATGGCGGGGGGTGCAAAATCATGAAGGGCAGAGTCTCTGGTGAAGGTGAATGCACACAGTCTTTCTCCCCCCAGAGAAACTAAATCAAAAACCAGAGGGCATAGGTTGAACGCGGGAGGACCCAAGGGGCAACTTCAGTTTCCCTGATGTCCCCCATCATGTCCTTGTCCACCTCCAGAAGAGGGAGACAAGAAAAGTTCTTCTCTGCCAAGTTTCAAAAATTCAGACTTCGTTGTTCTTCAGACAGCACATGTAAGTCATCAGTCTGAGGCAGTGGCCACGTTGGACTAGAGTCTTTGCTGTAAGGTGCTATTGAGGATACTGACATCAAGGGAAAAGTCACCATTGGGTTCTTCAAAGTGTTGCTTCCAGTGGAGGCTGACTGCCTGTCACTGATTGGTTTGTGTCTGTTCTTAGCTCAATCAGGATGAACCCATGGGGTGTTTGAGCCACCAGTCTTGATAATGCATTAGAATCTACACATCATGGGTTAGAGCAAGTTGCTGGACGTCTTTCCACCTACCATTGGTTGTTTGCTACCTTGAGAACTCAAAAGATCTTGATAAATTGGTAGTTCCTAATAAAGATAATCACAGTAGAATTGGCTCTAACTCCAAAACAAACAGTGATATCCACAAGTTGAACTAGCTTAATAAAGGAGCTCAGCATCCATTGCAAACAAATTAACAGCACAGATTATATGATTTTCTGAAGCAATCTGGACTAATAACATTTCCTATCAACTTTAAATCAATTCCTTTATGTCAAATTCAGCAACTCCTAACAGGCAGCTCCTCTCAGCAACAAAATAAATTTCAAAATGAAATTCAAGATTAACAAAAGGCAAAGCAATTGAAGCTGACCATATTTGCGAGGAATGTTTGTTTCTTTTGTAAAGCAAAAGGTTTGGCAATCAAATGTCTCCTTTAGCCCCTCAGCTTCAGACTTGTTTATAATTAAGATTTGATTCTCTTGGGCAGTCCAACAGTATAATCAAGCCATCTTTCATTTACATAATCTCAGCGCAGCAGTAAAGCCCGTGTGGCTTGGTTAAAGATCAAAGGCTGAACATTTCCACTGATGAACTTGATGCTGACATTCTCATGGTTGCTAGATCATTGTTTGACGTGTTGACAGACATGCACAACATGGGGCCTGTACCTGCACAACAGCAGGGGATTGCCAACAGCAAAATCTTCTCTTATGTGATCATTAGCTCCATCTGCATCCTGCAACGTTAAGTCCTCATTATGTCAGTTTCACAGCATCCATGAATATGACAAAGATCTAACGCTACATTTCTATAATCCTGGAATCAATGGGTCATCATTAGAAGCTGACATGGGTATAGGGCCGTGAATCAGAATTGTACAGAACAGAAATGGGGCCCTTCCTGTGGTGCAGGCAACAAAGGGCTGCAGAAGATGGAATCTGAGGAGGAAGCAAGGTGAAGAGGGGCCAAATATGAGACGTATGATGGGCAGATGGCAATGTGGGGCGGGGGTGGAGGAGAAGAGGGAACCCAGTGGGAGGAGCAAGTGGATGATGGCAGATAGAGTAGGTGGGGAAAAAAAACTGGGAGATGGCGAGGAGTGGAGGAGTGCTTTGGAAGGAAGAAAGGGTGTGCACGAGAGGGCCTGGGGAGCTCAGAAAGAAGGGGACAGAGGGGGAGCAAGTAACCCGAAATTGGAGAATTCAATGTTCATGCCAATGGGTTGTAGACTACCCAGGCGGAATACGAGGTGGTGCTCCCCTAGCTTGCGTTTGGCCTCACCCTGGCAGTGGAGGAGGCTGATGGCAGACAGGTCGGTGTGGGAATGGGAAGGGGAATTAAAATGACTTGCAACTGGGAGCTCGAGATGGCCATGGTGGACAGAGTGCAGGTGCTCAGCAAAGTGATCACCTCACCTGCGCTTGGTCTCACCAATGTGTTCTTCACCTTCCTTTCTTTCTTTTCAGATCCCATAATCTGCTGCTCTTTGTTGCCTCCACCCATCACCTCCCAGCCTCTGTCACTATTTTCACCCTTCCCGCCCCCTGACTCTATCTGCGAATTTACTCCTCACCCGGACCACATCACTTGCTTATCTCTTGCCCCACCCCTCCCCTCCTCATTTCTCTATATTGGCCATCTCCCCTCTACTCTTTCAGTCCAGATGAAAGGTCGTGAAACATCAACTGTCCATTTCTCTGTACAGTTGCTGCCTGGCTCGCCGAGTTCCTCCAGCCGCTCATTTTATGCAGACACAAGAGACTGCAGATGCTGGAATCTGAAACAACAAACAATCTACTGGAGGAACAAAGCGAGTGGAGCAGCATCTGGGGGGTGGGGGAAGGAACTGTCGACATTTCGGGTCAATACCCTGCATCAGGACACAGATGCTGCTCAACCTGCTGGGTTCCTCCAGCAGATTGTTTGCTGCTCATTTTTTGTTCCAGATTCCAACATCTGCAGTGTCTTGCATCTGCAAAAGAGTTGAGAGCTTGGGAAATAGCTGTGAGATCATCTCATTTATTCCGTCCTCAAATTCAAGCAAAATCCTGATCACAGTCATTGTTATATTGATCCCTTAAAGGGATCAGAGCCATTTGCTCTATGACCCATGTCATAAACAGAAATTAAATGAATAATTTGCACTAGCAAATAATAGGTTTCAAAATATACAGTTGTCAAACCATTTCAAGGAAAAAACAAGAAATAGCGGTAGAAATTTATTGCTGCACAAGTGCAAGGATGTGAAGATTCCAACAAATTGGAATTATTTATTGCTTTAAAATATTATCCAACCAAACTAAAATTTAGGTTTCTAGTTTCTCTGCTGCAATACGAAGACTCAAATGGTAATTAGCAGTAAACCCTAGTATTTTTAACTATATAATCTTTCTGATTGACAGTAAGATAACTTCAAGAAAACCTATAGGGAATGCAGTCATAAAAAGGATTACTCGATCTTTCCCCAAAACCTCTCTCATCATCAGTCACAGGTCTTCAATTCAGCCCCAGGACATCCCCTCAAATGCCACTTTTGTCATTAGTAGGTTAAATGTAAAGACCTGCCAAATTTCATTTAAGTTAAACCAAAGTCTCAAGAACAACTTCTCAAACACCTGGTGATTTTTATATCCTGATAACTGGACAATATGAAGAGCGAGTGAAGTTTCAAACTAGTTTCTCCTTTTAGTTTCCCCCTCAGGTTTGCTCTTCCTTCATTGTTAAATTTATAATTCTGAGATTATAATTTTCTCAATGGTTTAACAATTTATCCCTTAATCAGTAAATCAGTGTGTATATGCACTTTATCCCCTTCCCCATCAGATACCGTTATGTGGGGCAACCTTAACTACAGAGACCCTCGCCATTTCTGACCAACTTCTTAGAGGTTTCTGCAGGTTACATCACTCAGCTTTATGCATTTACTGTCATCTTGTTTCTCCCAATGATGTCCCAAAAGGCCATTTGTTGATAAACAGCTGTGGAGCTGCAAGAGTTCACCAACTTTTGACAGTAGAGAGTACAAATGCAACAGTGAATCAGTAGATAAAGCTAGAGCTTACAAAACTAATAAAGACAGAACTCAAGGCTCTGTATTCACAGAGCATTCAGAACAAAACAGATGAACTGAGATTGAAAACAAACATAACTGTCTTAGTGCAATATAAAGGGATGATCAGAGTTCAGGAAACTAGGTATAGAAGTCATTTGGATGGAGATGAGAAATAATAAAAAAGCAATAAGTCACTTATGGGAGTGTTGTACAGGTCCACACAGCATGGCAGTAAAAAGGAACAAATGATGGGAACAATCAAAGACAGAATGACAGTCATTGGGGATGTTAATCCACATATAGAGTGGAAACATAAGATGGGCAATAGTAACCTAGACGAGGTGTTCGTAGTGTTTTTGAGATAGTTCCTTAGAACAGCCCCTTCTGGAGCCAACCAGAGAGTAGGCTATATTAGACTTTGTACTGTGCAATAAAATTAATGACCACCTCACAAAGGTGCCCTTATGTAGCAGTGATTGTAACATGATTGAATTTTCAGGGAAAGGAAAGGGAAGATAGATTATGAAAGTAAACTAGCACAAAATATAAAAGCAGATAGTAAAAGTTTTTATACTTGTATAAAGCGGAAAAGAGTGACTAAAGTGAACATAGGTCCCTTGGAAGATAAGAGGGGAGAATTAATATTGGGTAACGTGGAAATGGCCAAGGCCTTGAACGACTATTTTGTATCGTCTTCACATCTAACAGTGAAAAAAGAGGGATGTTATGGATGCGATGGGAGGTGAGGACCTCAATAAAATCGCTATCACTAAAGAGGTAGTGATGAGCAAACTAGTGGGCCTAAAGGTAGACAAGTCCCCTGGACCTGATGGGATGCATCCCTGGGTACGGAAAGAAATGGCGGAAGTTATAGTAGAGGTGTTAGTAATAATTTACCAAAATTCTCTGTTCTCTGGGCAGGTCCCAGCGGATTGGAAGACAGTGAAGATCATGCCACTGTTTAAAAAAGGATGTAGGCAAAAGGCAGGTAACTATAGGCCAGGTAGCTTAATGTCTATAGTCAGGGAAGTGTTTTGAAGTTATTATTGAGGAAGAAATAGTGAGACATCTGGATAGAAATGCTTCCATCGGGCAGGCAGGCACAGTATGGATTCAGGAAGGGTAGGTCCTGTTTGACAAACTTACTGGAGTTCTTTGAGGATATAATGAGCGCAGTGGATAGAGGGGAACAAGTGGATGTGGTCTACTTGGATTTCCAGAAGGCGTTCCATAAGGTGCCGCATAAAAGACTTATCCATAAGATAAGGATGCATGGAGTTGGGGATAATATATTAGCATGGATAGAGGATTGGTTAACCAGAGTCGGGATAAATGGGGGTTTCTCTGGTTGGCAATCAGTGGTGAGCGGGATGCCACAGGGGTCAGTGCTGGGCCTGCAACTGTTCAGGATATACATTAACAATTTGGAAGAGGGGACCGGGTTTGCTGATGACACAAAATTGAGCGGAAAAGCAAATTGTACAGAGGATGCAGAGGGATATAGGAAGGTTAAGTGAATGGGCAAGGGTCTAGCAGATGGAGTACAATGTTGGTAAATGTGAGGTCATCCACTTTGGAAGGAAAAATAGAAAATCAGATTATTATTTAAATGGTGAAAGATTGTAGCATGCTATTATGCAGAGGGACTTGGGAGTCCTTGTGCATGAATCACAAAAGGTTGGTTTGCAGGTGCAACAAGTTATCAAGGTAAATGGAAGGTTTGAATTTAAGAGCAGGGAGATTATGCTGCAACTGTATAGGGTACTGGTGAGGCCACACCTGGAGTACTGTGTGCAGTTCTGGTCTCCTTACTTGAGGAAAGGCATACTGGCTTTGGAGGCGGTGCAGAGGAGGTTCAACCAGGTTGATTCCGAAGATGAGGGGGTTAGCCTATGAGGAAACATTGAGTCGCCTGGGACTATACTCATTGGAATTCAGAAGAATGATAGGGAACCTTATAGAAACATAAAATTATGGAAGGAATAAGATAGATCACAGCCAGATCAGCCATGATCTTATTGAATGGCAGAGCAAGCTCGATGGGCCAGATGGCCTACTCCTGCTCCTATTTCTTATGTTCTTATGTACCTTTAGTTTGGAGAGATGGAGTTCAAAATTTAATGTATTAAACTTAAATAAGGACAACCATGAGGGCATGAAAGCAGAAGTAGATAATTAAGGGATCAGTCAATTGAAATGCAAGGGCAGACATTAAGGGGACTTTTCAGAATACACAAAATAGATGCATTCCAATGAGAAACAAAAAAATCCAAGTAGAGTACCCACCATCCACAAGTTAAAGATAGTATCAAACTTAAAAAAAGGAAACAGTTGTGCAAGGATGGGTGGTAAGTGAGAAAACAGGACAGAATATAAACAAATAATCAAAAGATTAATAAAGGAAAAAGTACAATAAATTAGAGTGCAGTTGGTTGAGTTGCCAACTATGCATACACATTAATATGCATTTAACTTACTGTAAAAATGTTAAATAAACATTTATGTGTTAAGAGTTTGCCATCCATACTCTAGACCCACAACGGTGCAGCTGACACTCGACATCCCTCAAACTGCCCAGCATGTCATTCTATTCAAAAACAATAAGCGAAGGGCAACAAATACTGGACTTACCAGCAGTGCTCATGTCCCATGTGTGAAGAATGAAAACAAAATCAACAATAAAAAAGCAACACATGGGTAATGTCTATTTTATCAAAACAGTGACAGGAGCTGCAATCATCCTCAGTAAACACACTGATGGAATGCATGCTTGGATAACCAGAAAAAAAACTGAACAGAACCTTGTAAAAACACATGCATGCTGAACCCATCTTGTTTAACTATACAAGCATATGATATAATTATATTCTACACACAATGTTGACTGCTGACAAGTACTGTTCATTCTAATATTTAAACACATTTCTGATTGTAGGCAGCCTTCTAGTCCCTATACTTTAGATTTATCTACTGTAGAGTTGACTGACTAGCCTCTGTGACAATATTCCTCAAATTGACCTTTAGTATATTTAACAAGTAGTTATTGTATCTTGAGTGCCAAGAGTTTCACAGCCAAACCTGATGCTATACCAAATGCTCAAAGGGTACTCAACTATAACAAAACAAAATAACAAAACACTGCAAGCATTTAATGAGTTACATTAAAAATGAGGTTTAGTCCATGATGTTGCAAGGAACACAGTTATGAGCCTACTAATATATCACAGCATCATAGCATTCAATCTGTAAACATTCCTTTATATACTATGGTTTATATGTTTTATAATTGCAGTTGAGGTTTTAGATGACATTCTCCTCATTACTCTTCCCCAGTGAAGTAACCACTACTAATTCTTTGTTAACGTATACCATTGCTCCTAACCATTTGGATAGTGTATAATAATATCCCTGATTCATTCAGGACATGATTGGACTTCATTTGGTGTTGCTATACTTGGTACTATTAACTTCTTCCTTTCTTAAACAGAATGCAAGAAATGAGAAATTTAACAAACCATTTACATTACAGAACCAAATTCATTGAAACACAAGGCTACATTTCAAAAATTATTTTTACACCAGAGTAATTTTGATTTGGGGGAATCCTATTCCATTGACACAGCTACAGGACTCGGGAGGGATAGTGCAACTTCCACATGGAGATGGTGAATGGGGGTATAACATGCCCATCAAATAGAATATGAACGTGCAAACTATGCCCTTAAGTCACCAAATTTCATGGGAATGAGGCTAATCAACTTCAGGCATAGCCTCTCAATGCTCAGTAATGTGCCTCCATGAAAAACATTATAGTGGTCAGTCAGAGATAAAGGCAACCATAAAGCCCCTTACTGGCCCATGAATGCAAATTTCTGCACATACACCCAAGTGAAGATTACCCCCCCCCCCCCCCCACCAAATGTAATATTCAATATACTGATATTCAAGTACAACAACCAAAAATTAAACAATGTACAATAGCAGGGCTTAGTGGCAGTCAATGATCTCCATCTAAAGAGTACATTTAAGTATACCTTAACAATGAGTTTACACTGCATTTCACTTGTTGACAGTTGGCAAAACCACTAGAGTTGATCTTATTGTTTTCCTAACTTCAAAGAGATTTGATTACGAACAAAACGTCTGTACTTCTGAAACAAATTGCCAATGATAATGGCCATCTCTGGGGAGTACATTGTAGCCATTGAAAGTGTTTTGACATTTCAAGAATAAAACTGCTTTCGACTTTTTGACCTATCCAGGTGGGAAAACATTCACCCTTTCTAACTTCAACACAGAAAAATAAGTGGATTGGGAACATCATCAATCATTGATATCACAGTGTAAACATTAGTTTACTGAAATGTAATTTGGCACAGAGTAGCTCCCAACTGAAGTTGCTTTCTCATGTACTTCATATCAGCTCCTGGAATCATGAGTGGATAATGGACAAGTTTGCAATCACTAATCCATAAATGTCATCCTATACAAAACAAAACTGAACAAACAGTAAATTCAAATATAGTTAAGCCACCGGTAATAACCAACTGTTACAACAAAATGCTCAAGTAATCACTATTGGTTTTGGCAAAGTCTTCAAATCAGAAACAACTACTGTTTTCTCCATCGCTTATGCCTGAATTGATGTGTTTCCTCTATGTTCTGTTTTTTTGATCAACTGCAGTTGTTTGCTTTTTGTTCATAACAATATTCATAGTTCAGAGATACGATTCAATACAATTCTCGTCTGAACTCAGCTGTTATTCTTGATTATAATTGTTGATAATTAACCTCAAAACATATAAATGATCCAAAATGTTTAATGGTAAAACAGAATCCCATGGTAGGACATTGTACACTGGTAAAGGAAAACAAACAGCAGATCAGGCAGCATCTGTAGGAGAGAGAAAGAGAGTTATCATTTCAGGTTGATGACTGTCCTCTAATGAATAAACTATAATGAGATATTCAAGCATCCCGTCCACCAGCGTGACTAAACATTCATTGTGCAAGCAAAACATCCCAAGCATAACCCATGCAGTTTCCAGTTTGACAGGACCATATCAACGGCAGTTTTTGAGAAGTATTTTCTAGAGACAGTCAACTAAGACTTGATGGGGCAAAACTTTACATCAGTCTTTTAGTCAAGGGATGTGGAGAGGGAGCAGGAATATGGATTGGATCATCCATCATCTTATATATGATGGAGCAGGCTATGGATTCAATGGCCTTCTGCTACTCCTCTTATTTTCTCAAGTAACATTTGAATCAACTTTTGAACCAACTCAAAATGTAATATCCCATGGCTTGCATCAAATGTAATTGCAAAGAAACTAAAGCATAGATAGGTACATGGAGCTTAGAAGAATAGAGAGATATGGGTAAGCCTAGTAATTTCTAAGGTAGGGACATGGTCAGCACAGCTTTGTGGGCTGAAGGGCCTGAATTGTGCTGTAGGTTTTCTATGTTCTGTATCTTCACAAAAAGATTCAGAGACCAATTCTTCAGCTCATTTATCCCATCTTCCCAGTACAGAACCTGGCTGGTGTCTGACCTCAACTACTCATCTGGAGACACAAGAGACTGCAAATGCTGTCTGGAGCACACAAGGAAACTGCTAGAGGAACTCAGCAAGTCAAGCAACATCTGTGGAGGCAAAGGAATGGCTGACATTTTGGGCTGAAATCTGATGCAGGGTACTCAACCCGAAAAATCAGCTATCTTTCTCTCCACAGATGCTGCTTGACCCATTGAGTTCCTCCAGCCATTTCTTTTTTGCTCCAGTCATCTGCAGACCTGTTGATCACCCTATTTGCTGTGGTCACATTTTAAACTTGTGCTTTGCAGCCCCTGAGCCTGAACCTTCTGGTCCTATTTCTGAAAGGGTTAGCCCAGGTTCCAGTCGTTAATTTGATCTGCTCACAGATCTTCCCTTTGACACCATTGAAAGAAAAGGGAAAAAGATAGAAAGAAATGCACTCCCTTGGGATTTTCTATATCCATCCCAAAGTCTGTGTGGCTCAAACAGAGCTCAGCCACTCCACAAAGTTTAACAGAGCCCAACTATGTGTGTTAGCATTTTATCTGCTAGCTAATCTGAACCCAAGTCTCCAACTTTGAGCTGTATTGGCCATAGTGGGGTCCCATTCAGTTAGATTTTAGTTTTACACCTGAGCAGATCTCTATCCTAGGAATATGACAGCCAAATTGCACTTAGCAAGCTTCCACAACTTGCAATGAGAATGCAAATAATTAAGTCTTTTCTTTTTGGGGTGTTGAGTGTGAGATAAATACAGGGCAGATACAAAAGCCAAACACTGCAGATGCTGGAAATCCCAAAAAAATTTCAACAGGTCAGGAGGTATCTATAGAGAAAGAAACCAAGTTAACACTTCAGGAAGGCCCATCAGAATTCCCGAGCTCTTCCTCAAATTAGCACATCAAATCGTTTGAATTCACCCAAAGTACTTCTGACCTTCGATTAAGATCTCATCTGAAAGGAGGCACCTCCAACAGAACAGCTGTGGGGCATTAGCCAAGATTTATGCCCATAATTTCTGCCCAATGTTGTGCTACTTCATCACCGGAATAACAAACAATTAAAAGTTCTTGCTAATCTCTTTGCTTTCTTATCCAACACATTAAGACAGCATTGGTAGTACAATTTGTACTTTGATTAATATTCATTTAGTTGAATGCTTCCGTTGCTAACAGAATATTAAAGCTTGCACCAGTGTTTCACACACAAGGCATCATCTTTCAAGCCATGTGGTAATCCAGAGGGGGCTTTTAGATTGATATCCTCCATATGACAGCAGACCTCCTATTAAACAGTAGGCATTTAAGCGACAGAATGCATGGAATACTTCTTCAAAGCCAACCTCATGTTGAAAGCGTGGCAACATTGTTGAAAACACTTTATTGAAAACACTCATCTGGAATAAAAATGGCAACCAGCCTTGCTGTCATGGTAAATTTCCCTATCTGTATGCAGTGGAAATCTGATAGAGAATACAGTGATGTGATTGCACCAAGAGTCTGGACAAAAAAAAGAGGTAAAACAGGGAAGTGTGTTGCAAACAGACACCAGATTCAGCAGAGCTCTGCAATCTGCCAGCATGATGCACCTTGAATGGAGGTTTGTGTTGGCACGTTGCTGCATCTCTCAGGAAATACACCAAAATAAAATTACTTTAATGCAGTGACACACCTTCTGGAAAAAAACTTTACAGCTGCACAATGTAATGTGCTTCTAGCTTTTTCACTCCTTTATACCACCATCTGAACATCATCACTTAACCCTTTGTTTAACAGAACTGTCTCCGAATGCACAATAGAACAATATGGGCAAAATAGAGGCAAATTTTCAGATCTTTAACCATTCCTAATTATCATCATATCTATTCTTCATGGCTAACCCTGGTCCATGGTTCTTATGACTCCTGTGGATATCCAGACAAAACAAAAGAGCTGGTCATTGACTTCAGGAAAGGGGGTGGTGTACATGCTCCTGTCTACATCAATGGTGCTGAGGTCGAGAGGGTTGAGATCTTCAAGTTCCTGGGAGTGAACATCACCAACAGTCTGTCCTGGTCAAATCACGTAGATGCCACGGCCAAGAAAGCTCACCAGTGCCTCTACTTCAAGAGGCGAAAGAAATTTGGTTTGTCCCCTTTGATTCTCACCAACTTTTACCAATGCACCATAGAAAGCATCCTATCTGGATGTATCACGGCCTGGTATGGCAACTGCTCTGCCCAGGACCACAAGAAACCGCAGAGAGTTGTGAACACAGCCTAGCGCATCATGGACACCAGTCTCCCCTCCTTGGACTCTGTCTCTACCTCTCGTTGTCTTGGTGAAGCAGCCAACATAATCAAAGACCCCACCCACCCGGGACATTCTCTCTTCTCTCCTCTTCCATTCGGTAGAAGATACAGGAGCCTGAGGGCACGTACCACCAGACTTAAGGACATCTTCTACCCCATTGTGATAAGACTATTGAACAGTTCCCTTATACAATGAGATGGACTATTGACCTCATGATCTACCTTGTTATGACCTTGAAACTTATTGCACTTTCTCTGTAGCTGTGACACTTCACTCTACTGTTATTGTTTTTGCCTGTACTGCATCAATGCACTCTGTACTAACTCAATGTATCTGCACTGTGTAATGAATTGACCTGTACGATCGGTTTGTAAGACTAGTTTTTCACTGTACCTCAGTACAAGTGACAATAATAAACCAATACAAATGAATGAAAACAAACTCCACACAGATACTTTGAACTGCCTTTCAGTTGCAAACTCCGGCAACAACACTGGTGTTCAGAAACCTGCCTGTGCTTTGTGTTTAGATGTGATCTTTATCCCGACCAGGAGGTTGGGCAATGACGAAAACCATCTGGCTCTATGCCTGTGCCACAACAGAAACATGAATGGGCCCTTCTGCCTTTGGGATTAAAACATTGGTTTTAGCAGTCTAAATTGTAGAGAATTTCTCATCTCTGGGTGTTGACCTCCTAAACTAAATGAGTAAAGGCACATGTAGCCAGTCAGTTCAAGCAATGTAACATCGTGAATGAAAATGAAACTTCGACGCTAACGATGATATTTACACTTCTTGTACGGGAACTTGCATGTACTTACAGATTAAGAAAATTAGAACTGTTCAAAGTTCTAATGAGCCATGAGGAGCAGAAAGACATTTCTAAACTGCCACAAAATAAACATTGCCTGAATCACCCCAAGCACCAGATCCAGACATGCTTAAACCATCCCAAAGCCAGACTCCTACCTATCAAAATTGATAATTACAATGTGACATTATCACCAGAACCAGACTAACAAAAGAAAGAAAAAAAAGTGCACTTATACAATTCCTTCTGCAATTTCAAGTTTTAAAAGCGATGAAATACTTTTGACCTTCAGTCACTGTTGCAATGCAGGGACAATACTACAAGCTCTTCCGCACGGTCCCACAAGTAACATTGTGATAACAGTCAGATAGTTTGCTTTAGTGACATGTGTGGGAGGATAAAAATTAGCCAGCTCATGGCAGAAAAGTCCTTTTTGTTTTGAACTTATACTGTGGGACCGTTTATGTCCATCAACGAAGGCAGAATAGAAAATCTTGTTAAAGCAGCACTATGCAAGGGGACCCACTCCAGCTTTGTGCAAGACCCACAGCAACAAATTTCCAGAACAAATTTCCAATAATAGGAACTTTGTCCAAGGGCTTTCATCCAATAGATCACTGGGTGAGGAAGGATGTGATGCAGCGGGATAAAAAATGACCGTGTCAAGGTAGAGAGGGTCAAGGCTGAAGTTTGGGACAACCAAATTATTTGGGGAATGGGGCATTCTGGAAAGGAGCAACATTACAATTCTAAGGTTGGGGGTGAAGATGAAGCCGATACCAAGGAACACATTTACAAAAGAGGATCTGCCTCCAAGTAGATCAACACTCAGGTCACCATAGCAGCAAAGAGGGTAAGTTTATTGGTATTGGTTTAGTCTCTATTAACAGACTCCATAGTAGGCCCAAGCCTTCCGATCAAGGCCTGATTCAAAGTGAAAGGCCTGAACAGGTTTGAGAGTTTTATGCACAAAGTTATTGATATCAAATGGTGCTTTTGGAAGCCACTTGACATCATGGCACATCCTTGCAGCCTCAATACACAATATAGCTACAGAGAACCTTCATCTTGTGTATAAAACTTTGCTATGCATGCGTAATTGACTCCATCACATTTACTAAGCAGATTTTAAATAAGACTCAATTATATATGGCAAAAAATGTTGCATTGCACTACACTTGATCCTTGAATCATAGCATTAAACAATAGGACTGGTAAAGATGGAGCACTTGGCACTATTCAGAAATAGTCAATTGCTCCTTCCACCTGCCTGCCATACCATGGCATATGCTTTTTAAAAGAAGCAACTGCATTAGATACATGCTAACATACTTCCTTACCATCAGCAGGGGAATATAAAACCTGTGTTTAAATCAATTGACATTTGTAGTACTGATCAGTTAAAATTATAACAATTCAATTTTTAAGCAAAAAGAAAGCAGTTTAAGGCAGCACCTATAAAAAACTAACCACAATAACAAAATAATTACAATAAGGATCATTTCTACTGTAGCCACAGAAGCTGCCAAAAAACACCCGTTCGTTTGGGAAATATGAAACCGTTAATCCCAGCCTTGTAAATCTGAGAAACTAAGCCTTTGCTGGCCAACTAAAAGCAACACCATTTCTTGCAGTTTCTTCTGAGCAATGACTGTGATAATTGTGCAAATGCCCATTGCCTTTTGAATATTTAGCTATAATTAATCACACTTAAAAAAAAACACAAGTCCCACACAATGCTGTGACATCTCTAGAAATGATAAACATGATTAATTCATTCGTCAAACCAAACTCAAAAGGCTTGTTCTGAGTTACTAACCTCTGGATTTTATTTCATAGGAGATAGTTGTCTGCTCTTCAGAGTCAGGAGGTGGAAATAAATTCTCTCCCATGAGAAGTGATGCAAAAGCCTCTGTAGCCACTTAGGCAATGCCTACAGCACCTGCATCGACCAAACAGCAGAATATAAGGAAGCCAGTTAGAAGCAGTGCAGTTATTCTGATGGACTGTAGATACTATTTCACTTTCAGAATGGGATAGCGAGACAGAATTTTATCTACTCTGGCTCATGGAGAGATAGATGACGGCAAGCAAAGGGACAGGAGTTAATTAGAGGCCAGATGGATTTCAGCCCTTATGAGTACAAGGTAGTTGGTGCTCTTAAATACACCGTACTTTTCCAGCACAGGCTGTGAACATCTCTCAGAATTCCACTCAGACCATTTTACAGAAGAAGATAACTTTGAAACTGTCATGGTATGAAAACAAATAGCGATGAAATTTAATCTCTTCATCCTTTCTTTCCTATTAACCTAACAATGACAGACACAATGTAAGGAAAGAGCATACCATTTGAAAGAATGCAAAGATCGACAAGGGGAAGCAGAACTAATGGCCAGGCTGGTAAATCTATCTCTTTGAGATAAGGGATGAGAGTTGACATGGCAGCTAGATTACTAACGGGGTTTGCCAAGCTCCATACAGGCAGAGAGCAAGCTTTCAAGATCATGATCCTTCTCAAGGAGGATTTTACTTAGACGGCTTTCTGATTAACCATTTCAACACTTGAGCCTTACTGTCTTTCTTTTCTGATCAATACCAGAAGCAGCATATTGGACAACAAGTCAGTCAACATCCACAATTAATGCCTGATGCTGATACAAACAACAATGCAACACTGAAAAACCTGTAACTGAGTGATTTAATATTCCAAGAATGGAGGGTATGCCAAGAAATTCTCATGCACTAAGAACTGTGGTCCACTAGATGGATATTTCCCAGAGGGAGCTAATGACCAATTTGGCTGTGCACCACCATCTACAAATTTCAGTCGGGGCAGAGGACCCCATTGCCAACCTCAAGAGCCAAGGGCAATGCCAGAAGGATGCAAGGTCAGTAAGAATTGTATCTAAGTGTACCAGTCCAGCATTCTGTTACTCAAACATGATTGTTGTGGAAATGACCAATGGTGAATTTCTGAAACGACATTAAGTGGTTGTTACCACATTTCATTCCAGATTAAATTCATTGTTCAACAATATTATGCTAAAAGTAAAAAAAAATGGCATTAAGCAATTGAATACCAAGGCAGTGATTTTTCAAATCAACAAGGCAGAAGTTCCAACCTGCTCTCAGGGGCCAGTTGGAAGGCAGCCCTGGCATGGAAGAATGATGGGGTCTACAGCAGGCAGGGAGTCAATTACACTGAAGAATTTTTGCAGGCAAAAATCCAGGAAGCAAGACGCACAGGTTTTAAGTTTTAAGTATTTGAAAAATAAGAGCCAGGAATCAAAAAAAAACCTGGAACAGTAACATACTGTGCATAAGAATAACCTGGAAGCAAAAATGTTAAACAAATGTTGTCAACAACTACTTTCTAAAAAAAATTAATCATTTTCTCATTCCATACTGTCGTAACATTCTGATGATCTCCCACCCTTCAAGGTCTGCAATAGTTCAGTGACGAAGTTGCTTGCCTTGTGGCAGGCAGCCTGGACAACTGATCTAAAGAGAGGCCTTTAAAGACTCCATGTCCGCTGGGAAATTTAAGATTCAAGAAATTACATATTTGGAACAGGAAGCTGGTATCAATAATGGAATGATATTATTATTGATTTAATAATAAATCAATAATAATATCATGAATCATTACCCAGTCTGCTCTTTGACACTCTACATCAACCGGTCTTGTTGGGATCAACAGATTACTTCCCAAAACAGCCTGGCAAACAACTCTGTTCAAGGGCCAATTAGGAACATTAGAGTAGCTCTTGCCAGGGAAATCCACAACTTATCCGCAAATTTAAAAAAAAACTTGGCGCTACCAGAGAAGGAAATATCGTTATAATTGTGCAGGGTTGTGGCAACAGTTTTGATCCACTTAAGGATATACTGGCATTGGACACAGTCCAAAAGAGACTCACTACACTAATACCTGGGATGAAAGGGTTGTCCTATCACATGAGGCTAAAGAAATTTGATCTATATTTGTGGGAGTTATCACAGAATGAAAAGCAATCTTACTGAAACATCCAACATCCTGATGGGGAAAGACAGGGTAGATGATGAGATGGCTCCACTGGTGGGAGAATCTTCAATGACAAGACAGAGTTAAGATAAGAGTTACAAGATTAGAGGGCAATCAGTTAAAACTGGAGGTGCATAGGAACTTCTCGCAAAGGGTGGTGAATCTCTGGAACTCTCTACCCTGGTAGGGTGTGGATGCTGGATCATGGTGCGGATATTTAAAGCAGATATATTTTTGAAAGATCAAGGAATTGAAGACCTGAAACAAGAGGAGATGAAGCCTAGAGCAGCTCAGCCATGATCATATGGCATTCTTGAGGGGACGAGTGGCTTACTTTCACTTCCATTTCCTCTTTTTTAAAAAAAATGTGAATGGTTGGCCAAAAGCCACAGTGACGTAAACCAACATTGGTTTTGAAAGAATCCAGAGTGCTGGCATTCCCATACTATGGAATAAAGGTGGTGTTTTTGGCCAGGACAAAGAACCAGGACAACCACAACAAAGAAAGTGAGCTGCTACTTGTCCAACAACCTCAGATCATTGGTGGGGGCGGGGGGTGGTAAGGGGAGAAAGAGAATTAATCTGGACCAGAGTTCAGAACAGAAGTTGTGGCAATACTTGACTCACTCTTAGTGCGATGTGTTCTAAGAAGCCCATTAATCTGCCCAAATACAGTGAGAACATTTATACTTGTGGGTGAAAATACTGCCAGTGGGTGTTCAAAATGCAGTAACTTCTGAATAAAGCCTGGCTCCTCCTACAGGAACACGTCTCAGATTCAGATTGGGTCTGGTATCAAAAAGATTACAAATCATCAGACTCTGATCTAATCGGACTGGATGCACAAAAAGCAGAGTTTGGTGCCCAGCTATCCAACCCAATCCTGGTCAAAGCCTACCAAACGTGTTGTCTGCACGCCTTGTCAGAAAAATAAACTTGTCTTGGTGGTGGTTTGGGTTTGTGTTAACCATGGTAGGTTTAAATTTTATGCCCAAGTAGATCACTAATTCTCAGCCAAATTGAAATGTAGTGCTGGTTATTGACAAAGGAGAAATGAAATTTTATAATTTAGATTAGATTTATGTATCAGTCACATGTACATCAAAACACAGAGTGAAATGCGTCTTTTTGCATTACTGAGAACGTGCTGGGGGCAGCCCGCAAGTGTCGCCACTCTTCTGGTGGCAACAAAGCATGCCCACAGCTCCTAACCTGTATGTCTTTAGAATGTGGGAGGAAACTGGAAGATACCAACGCACACATGGGGAGAACGTACAAACTCCTTACAGACGCGGCAGAATTGAACCCAGGTTGCTGGCGCTGTAATAGTGTAACACTAACCACTACACTACTGTGCTATATAATCCAACAGCAATTACACAGCCAGTTCCTGCAGAAATGCAGCCACTTCACACAAGGTAGGACCTCTGTCTCCCAACTTAATTCCTTCGCCAGCTGTTGCATTAGAAACCATGTGTTCATTGATAAGTCTAGTAATTAAGGCAGCTGAAGCAAAAGTAAAACCTCAGGGATGGCAAGCTAAATAAAGCATATTTTCACCAGTTGTTTATGCATCATGGCAGGAAGTGGCATTCTAGCTTTGAATTCCATCACTGTACAAGTTATAATCAATAAATTTAATAAGAGGACCAACATTTAATACAAAATGAGCCTTGTGCTTGGGCATGTCATTCCCCAAACACAGGAAAGCTCCTCATTACAAAGCAATGTACAGATTCTTTACATATCAACCACATTTTAAAATTGTAACCTGAGAAATGCCAGAGTGCTAAGGAATTTCTACATAACCTTAAGCAGGGTGTCAGGAACATTAAAAAAAGGGACTGAATCTTGTTCGCTGCGGCCAGTGGTTCCAAACTGGCATTCAGTTCATTTAGACTGAAATAAGTGCTGGGCTGGCACACAACCAAGCTTGTGAACAGATTTGAAAGACTGATCCTTGGTCCATCCCTCAGGAGTTCCCAAAAGTCCTATCAGGCAGAAGATACAAAAACTTGAGAGCATGTATCATTAGGCTCAAGGACAGCTTCTATGCTATTGTTACGTGATTCTTGAATGGACCTCTTATATACCAAAAGATGAACTCTTGCTCTCCCAATCTACCCCGTCATGGCCCTTGCACTTTGTTTACTTGCACTGTACTTTCTCCGTAACTGTAACACTATTTTCTGCATTGATTTTCCTTTTTACTACCTCAAATTACTTATGTATGGAATGATATCTCTGAATGGCAGCAAACAAAGGCTTTTCACTGTATCTTAGTCCATGTGACAATAACAAACCAATTCCACTCTTGCTGGGATACCCAATGTTAATGCAAGACAGGTGGTGGGAGGGAGGGTGGTGAGGAAAAGAAAAGGCCTTTCCAGGTCAGACACAACACTGGGCTCAAGACCCCTTTGACTTAATTGGGGATTTTAGACCTGCTGGTTAGGAGGCACAGGGGAAGGCAAGGCATTTTTGTTTTTAAATTATTTTGCTTTAGTTTAATATTAATTGTTTCCAAGTGTTTAAAGTGTTAGGAATTAAAGTTTTAATCATGTATTTAAAACTTTTTTTTTAAATGTGCCCAGATGTCAAATTAATAAAATCCTTGAGAGCTTTGACAGAAGGCAAAGTTCCACCCCCCCAGCTTTTGCTATTACTCAAGGTTGTTGGGGAAGGGAAGGGCCTTTGCATTACAGCACCCAAGGTCTACTAATGGTCCAGAGCTCAATGCTACACTTGAGAGTGCAGCAGGCCTGCGAGATCAGTCCACCTCATCCAGCCCACACAAGTGTAGATGCGTGCGGACCACAGGCAAAATCTGGGTCCATATTTTCCTCTTGGTCTACATTCAAGATTTTTTTCACGTTTTCCCCCACACATGCCAGGTGCTAGCATCTGATACATGAAGCATGAATATTTGTGGCGAGTAGCTATTCCCACTTGTACGAATATTTCTTCACATATTTATTCAACAGTCAATAGATAGAACATAGAACACTACAGCACAGTACAGGCCCTTTGACCCACAATGTTGTGCCAATATTTTATCCTGCTCTAAGATCTACCTAACCCTTCCCTCCCACATAGCCCCCTATTTTTCTATCTATCACTACCTAGATGCTAAAGATCAATTTTCAGAAGCTTGTGATATGTCAGTGTAAAACACAAATCATATGTGCATGTTCCAAAGTTTGTTTAATACTCTGCAAAATGTTTAAATGGTTGGGTAAAAATTGTGCTCAACTTCCTGGCCTGTTGACTGAAAGAATTATTTGATGCATTTGGCTGCTCAGTGGTTTGATGTACAGGTTCTATCTCCATATTTAAAGGACATACCTACATTGGAGGCAATGCTGAGAAAGTTCTTTAAGATAATTCCTAGGATGAAGGGCTTTTTAGAGAAATTTGAGACTGCACCCATTATAGTCTCTTACAAAGTTCTATAGATGTAGGGCATTCTGACTGGTTGCATCACAGCTTGGTATAGAGCCTCCGATGCACAGGACTGCAAGAAGGTTAGAGACTCAGCCAGATCCACAGGCACAAACCCTCCCCATTATCAAGGACATCAAGAGGCAGTGCCTCAAGGCAGCGGCATCCATCACTGATGACCCTCACCAACCGGGACACACCCTCTTCACGTTACTACCATCGGGGAGGAGGTACAGGAGCCTGAAGACCCACACTCAACAATGCAGTGACAGCTTCTTCCCCTCTGCCATCAGATTTCTGAACGGTCCATGAACACTACCTAGTTTTGTTTTTAAGCACTATTTATTTCTGTAATTTATCATAATTTTGTGGCTTTGCACTGTACTGTTGCTGCAAAACAACAAATATCATGTCATAAGTCAGTGATAATAAATCTGATTCCCAGAAAATGAAACATGCAAAACTCGAGGGTGGGATTGACAGGGTGGATGACAAGATGCTTTTTCCCTAGTGAGGTTAACTAAATCTAGGACTCAGTTTCAGAATAAGGATCACGCATTTAAGAGTCATGCATTTAAGATAGAAACGAGGAGGGTCACGAACCTTTGGAATTAGAGTCATTGAGACATACAGCAGAGACAGAGGCTATTCAGCTCACCGAGTCCATGCTGACCATTAACCACGCATTTACACCAACCCTATATTAACCTCAATTTTTCATTCTCTCCCTCCCCATTCTCATCAACTCTCTCCAGTTTCTAGCACTTCCCTGCACTAGTTACGTTGGCCAACTAACCCACACATCTTGGGGTTGAAAGGAAAACAGAGCACCTGAAGGAAACCCACTCAGTCACAGGAAGAACATGCAAACTCCACAGACCGTAACTGAGGTCGGGATTGAACTTGGGTCTCTGGTGCTAAGAGGCAACAGCTATATTAGCTGCGCTACTGTTTCTTTACAACCCAGTCTCTCAGATCCTTCATCTACCAGCTGTGATGGTGTTGACTTAATAAATTCAGACGCCAAATCAAATTCCTTCTGGCCTTTATAGCACTGAACTATAATCACTTTTAATCACTCGCGGGTACTTATTCTAGTCCTTACAAAGGCAGATCTAAATTTTAAAAGCAAAGTTGTGATTGAAACTATTTTAATCCTGCTTAATTATTAGAGATTTGCAAAGCTTTAAGGAAGAAGGCTCCACACAGACAAACAAATTTTGCAATTGGCACCTATTATCTAACAGATAAAAGATTTTCAGAAATACATTGAGAAAATGCAGAGTACCAGTAACTCCTGCATTACAACTGTTCAGTAATGGAAATATGCGCTTACAGAATTCACAAATCACTACCCAAAAATTTGAGATGCAGAATAAAATTTGCTGTCATGGAATTTGTGAAAAATACACAAATAAATAAACAAAATTGTTCTTTTTTCTACCTTACAATGTCATGTAATGGAAAAATCACAATACAGACCATTTTCTTGGAACACATCCCCCAGTAATGCTGGGGTTGCCTGTACAGAAGAACAACAAGCTTGTGCTGGCTGAAGATGGATGTAGCCAAGAATATATTGGATAATAAAGAATGAATAAATTGTATTTTTCTTCCACAGTTTGGGAAGGAGTGTCATTGGAGAGAGGACAAAGCATAATTACAAGGCAACAAAAAAAAAAATTGGGGAAGAATATTTAACAAAAGTTTGTAATACGAAACTTAAGATGGCCAGAACTCTTTAAAAAAAAGAATATGGGTGTGTGATGGGACATACCCTAGGTTACTACAGGAGGAGAGAAAAGAGATTGCTGGGGCATTGACGATGATATTTGTGTACTCTCTGGCCACAGGAGTGGTACCGTGGTACCAGAGGATTGGAGGATGGCAATTGTTGTTCCCTTGTTCGGGGGGGGGGGGGGGGGGGGGGGGTAATAGGGATAATCCTGGGAATTATAGACCAGCGAGACTTAAGTCAGTAGTGGGCAAGCTATTGGAGGGGATTCTTAGGGACAGGATTTATGAGCATTTGGAGAAGTATAGTCTTATTACGAATAGTCAGCATGGCTGTGTGAGGGGCAGATTATGCCTCACGAGCCTAATTGAATTTTTCAAGGAGGTGACAAAACAAATTCATGAAGGTAGAGCAGTGGATGTGGTGTATATGGACTTAGTAAGGCGTTTGACAAGGTTCTTCGTGGTAGGATCATCCAGAAAGAGAAGAGGCATGGGATCCATGGAGACTTGGCTGCGTGGCTTTGGAATTGGCTTGCCCACAGAAGGCAGCGGGTGGTCGTAGGTGAAGAGTATTCTGCCTGGAGGTCTGAGACTGGTGGTGTTCCACAGTAATCTGTTGGTATTGGTTTATTGTTGTCACTTGTACCGAGGTACAGTGAAAAGCTTGTCTTACAAACCAATCGTACAGGTCAGTTCATTACACAGTGCAGTTACATTGAGTTAGTACAAAGTGCATTGATGTAGTACAGGTAAAAACAGTAACAGTATAGAGTAAAGTGTCACAGCTACAGAGAAAGTGCAGTGCAATAAGGTGCAAGGTCACAACAAGGTAGATCAAGAGGTCATAGTTCAATAGTCTTATCACAGTGGGGTAGAAGCTGTCCTTAAGTCTGGTGGTACATGCCCTCAGGCTCCTGTATCTTCTACCCGATGGAAGAAGAGAGGAGAGGAGAGAGAATGTCCCGGGTGGATGGGGTCTTTGATTATGCTGGCTGTTTCACCAAGACAACGAGAGGTAAAGACAGAGTCCAAGGAGGGAAGGCTGGTGTCCATGATGCACTGGGCTGTGTCCACAACTCTCTGCAGCTTCTTGCGGTCCTGGGCAGAGCAGTTGCCATACCAAGCCGTGATACATCCAGATAGGATACTTTCTATGGTGCATCGGTAAAAGTTGGTAAGAGTCAAAGGGGATAAACCAAATTTCTTTAGCCTCCTGAGGAAGTAGAGGTGCTGGTGAGCTTTCTTGGCTGTGGCATCTACGCGATTTGACCAGGACAGGCTGTTGGTGATGTTCACACCTAGGAACTTGAAGCTCTCAACCCTCTCGACCTCAGCACCATTGAGGTAGACAGGTGCATGTACATGGCCCCCTTTCCTGAAGTCAATGACCAGCTCTTTAGTTTTGTTGATATTGAGGGAAAGGTTGTTGTCATGACACCATTCCACTAAGCTCTCTATCTCCTTCCTGTACTCC
This sequence comes from Pristis pectinata, assembly GCF_009764475.1. NCBI lineage: Eukaryota > Metazoa > Chordata > Chondrichthyes > Rhinopristiformes > Pristidae > Pristis > Pristis pectinata. Next base: position 20,038,292 of record NC_067405.1, read on the forward strand.
GACTCATCGCTGTTTGCGATACGTCCTACAACGGTGGTATCATCTGCAAACTTGTAGATGGAGTTAGAGCAGAATCTGGCCACACAGTCCTGAGTGTATAGGGAGTAGAGTAGAGGGCTGAGGACACAGCCTTGTGGGGCACCAGTGTTGAGAATAATCGTGCCGGAGGTATTGCTGCCTATCCTCACTGATTGCGGTCTGTTTGTTAGAAAGTCAAGGATCCAGTTACAGAGGGAGGTGTTGAGTCCTAGGCCTCGGAGTTTGGTGACAAGCTTGCTTGGTATTATTGTATTGAAGGCAGAGCTGTAGTCAATAAACAATAGTCTAACGTATGTGTCTTTACTGTCCAGATGCTCCAGAGCTGAGTGTAGGGCCAGGGAGATGGCATCCGCTGTAGACCTGTTTCGCCGATAGGCGAACTGCAATGGGTCCAGGTTGTCTGGTAGGCTGGAGTTGATGCGTGGAGTTCTGGGGCCCCTGCTTTCTGTGATTTTTATAAACGACTTGGATGAGGAAGTAGAGGGATGGGTTGGTAAGTTTGCAGATGACATGAAGGTTGGAGGTGTTGTGGATAGTGTAGAAGGTTGTTGTAGGTTACAACAGGATTTGGACAGGATGCAGAGTTGGGTGGAGAAGTGCCAGATGAAGTTCAATCTGGAAAAGTGTGAAGTGATACACTTAGGAAGAATAAACTTGAAGGCAGAGTACAAGGTTAATGGCAGGATTCTTAGCAGTTTAGAGGAACAGAGGGATCCTGTGGCCCAAGTCCATAGATCCCTCAAAGTTGCCGTGCAAGTTAATAGGCGGTTATGGCGGTGTGTGGTGTGCTGGCCTTCATTAGTCAGGAGATTGAGTTCAAGAGCTGTGAGGTAATGTTGCAGCTCTATAAAACTCTGGTTAGACCACACTTGGAGTATTGTGTTCAGTTCTGGTCAGCTCATAATAAGGAGAATGTGGAACCTTTAGAGAAAGGGCAGAGGAGACTTATCAGGATGCTGCCTGGATTAGAGAGCATGTCTTATGAGGAAAGGGTGCGCGAGCTAGGGCTTTTCTCTTTGGAACGATGCAAGATGAGGAGCAACTTGACAGAAGTATACAAGATTATGGAGGGGCATAGATAGAGTGGACAGCCAGCACCTTTTCCTCAGGGAGGCAATGACCAATACCAAAGGACATAAGTTTAAGGTCAGAGGAAGAAAGTTTAGGGGAGATGTCAGAGGTAGGTTTTTTTTATATGAACAGAGTGGTGGGTGCCTGGATTGCACTGTCAGGGGTTTTGATAGAGGCTGATACAATAGGGAAAGTTCAGAGACTCTTGGATAGACACATGGATGTAGGTAAAATAAGATATCTTTTAGTCACAGGTACATTGAAACACACAGTGAAATGCATCTTTTTCTTGTGTAGGATGTTCTGGGGGCAGACTGCATGTGTCGCCAGGCTTCCGGCACCAACAATAGCATGCCCACAACTTCCTAACTCGTACGTCTTTGGAATGTGGGAGGAAACCGGAGCACCCGGAGAAAACCTATGCAGACACGGGGAGAACGTACAGACTCCTTACAGAGAGCGGCTGGAATTGAACCCGGGTCGCTGGTGCTGTAATAGTGTTACGCTTGGGCTGTGTAGGAGGGAAGGGTTAGCTTGATGAGGGAGTAGTTGCTTATATAGGTTGGCACAACATCGTGGGCTAAAGGGCCCATAATGTGCTGTACTGTGTCATTTAACCTATAGGTTTACAGAAGTTCTCAACAAACTATCATGTATCTAGATGAAGGGTCTCAACCTGAAATGTCGACTGTCCATTCCCCTCCATAGATACTGTCTGACCTGCTGAGTTCCTCCAGCACATTGTGTGATGCCCTTATGGTACTAATTTTGTGCAGGAAAAGAGCCTTTTAGCAGAACAAATGAAAGGTGGGTGGCAAATGAAGTGGAAGTGCCATTTCAACACGGATCAACAGAGACAGAAGCACGAGTTAGTCACAAGGGGAGAAGCAGGAAGGTTATAGGAGGTACAAGGGAACCTCTGACTTAAACTCAGTCCATTCACAACAAGCAGTGTGTTAATACCATGGTTTGATATCTTCCAAAAAGGAAACATTACTGCAGGATTATTTAGTATAATATTTGGATGTTTGAAGATAAATATTCTCCAGTGATCAATGTTTCTTCCTCCCTCTCTCTCTCCCCCCCCCCCCCCCCCCCCCACCCCAGCTATCCCTAGCAGCCCAAAATGCAATTCACAAAATGCAAAGCTTTTGAGTGCTAAGTGATTCAGTCTCAGTTACAAGTGAAATCATTTACCGGGACAACTGTGGAACTGAGCGAGTTTTGACACAATTTTCTTTTTATGTCCCCCATGGGTCAAATGCGCCCACACAGAAAAGCCCAGAGGTGCACACAGGTGGTACAGACTGCTCATATAGAACTGGAATGATTGAAAGGGGAGCTGCCTCAGCAAGTGTTGTCTAGTGCTGGGAAACCACGTCGAATATGAACAATTCTCCCTCAGCCTCCCATCACACTCTGCCAATCTCATGCCTGAGCCCCACAGCCCGACAACCAACTCACCACTCCACCCAGTTATTGCTGGCAGCTGACCATGATCCCTCTATCCAATCCTAAAGTTTCAATCTCCCACACACCATCCACCAACCCAATCCCACTCCTGACACTCCAGACCTCCCCTCCGTGCCATCAACCCAGATCAACACTCACAGCTTACTAGATTCCCTTGGCGCACTTCACAAAGACAGTATATGATCCATTCCTTAGTGCAAGATATCTTTAACCCCATGGACTCCAGAAATTTGCAAGGGCAGGGCCCTCAAACAAAAATGAGACCTCTCACACCCCTGCTTTATTATACTTTTACAGGCTCCATACATCTACTAGACAAGGATCTCTCGATGGGGAGCGAATGTAGGGGGGGGGGGAGGCACAGAGCATAATCACCACCATGGATCTCTTGGGCCAAATGGCCTGTTTCAATGCTGTGGTTCCTTTACCATTGAAGCCAAAACTCTGCCCATCTTTAATGAGCTTTTTAGGCATTCAAAGTAAAAGGGGGAAAAATAAAGAGGAGGAAAATGGGGATGCAGACTCGAGTGGTACGAACACCAAGACTGATTGACTGGGTTGATTAGCTAATTTCCACTTTAAATTCTGTCTGGAATCCACAACTGTAAATTGCTTTTATCAAAGCTACAGATCATTTGAAAGAAATAAATCCAGGTTATTATACTTCAAGTACGTTCCCCTGTGCACAAAGTGAAAGACTAAATTGCAGAGAATTAACATTAATAATGTCTTTGCGGCTACATGTCATTTTTAAAAACACATTTAGATGTCTTCTCTCCTCCTCACGACCCAGCACAAAAGACTGGAAGCCGAGAAAAGTAGCCCTGATTTAGAAGTCACTTGGGAATTTAAAGCTGTCAAAGCCCCCAGGCTCTCTTACCAGCAATCTGGCTCCTTCTGTTACAATACCTTTGAGAAACAGTAATTAGCTGCCCATGATGAGAATATTTGCCTCTTGTATGTCTGGACAGCAAGCCCCATTCAAACCCCTCCAACGACTGCAGGTAGTGGTTTGGCCTGAGTTTGTGTTAAATTGTTTACTCTATGAGGAATAAAACCACTGCCTTTATTTGTCTACAGTCAGTCTTCATCACTAGCTGCCGAACCTGATGATGTTTATCCTACCAATGAAGCTCTCCATAAATCCAAAACAAATCAGAACTGCAGTGCAGAGAGAGAAGGCTATTTGCTGTCATCCTCCCACGCTAAAAAATGTCCAAAATGCATCTTCTGTGGATTAACTTCACCATAAAGACTAAAATGGCAGAAAGGCCCATTAAAGCAGCTTAAATTCTAAAAGTGCTCCTCAAGTACAGAAAGATGTCAATGCAATTTACATAAGACAAAAGGGAAAGGCACTGAGAGCAGAACAGGAGCAATGACAACCAAGTTAATGGGAAAGCTGGTCAGCAGGGAAGGCGGCTGATGAAAAAAGAAGAGACTGCAAAATGGCAAAGGGATTTGGAGAGCAGCATTTCAGAGGGTGGTGGCTGAGAGGAGAAGATCATTAAAAGCAAACCACCAGCAACAAGGGAATTTGAAATGTTATTCTAAATGATAGCTTGCATTTACATAGCCTCTGTATTGCAGAAAAAAACATTCACAACCACTATACAGGAAGGCAATCAGATAGAAAATGACACAGAACCAGAGATGGAAACATTAGGATGACAAATTAAAAACTCAGTCAAATCTGAAGGGATTAAGGAATGATTTTAATAGGAGGAATGAGGGAGGGGAAGTGAAACAACTGTTAATCTCTAAAATGCCACATTTCAAAGAAAGCAGATGCATTTCATCCTATAACTATAGGCTACGGATTTTCAATCCTCAGTGATAAAACAGCATTACAGAAAATAGTTGAAACACAGACTTGCCATCTTAGAAGACTCTACACTGTGGGGAAATAGGCCTCGTACAATTTTTGTTTGGACTAAAATGATAACAAGCCTCAGGGTTCCCATGAATCAGTCAGAACTTGCTTGAACATTAACTCTTTCTCCGATTGCCTGGTTGACACCAATTGTGCACTGCACTGCCCATCCAGTTTAAGAGGAGCTGTTAATGAACGGATTTATCTCACCTTTTGCCTACCCGCAATAGTCACTTTTTCCCCTAATTAAGACAAAGCTAATGAATGCAGGCAGCTGTCAGATAGAGCTCCTGCACAGACCACCTCCTTCACTTCTGGTCTCCTCTGCTCGGATCCCGATTACAGGTTGTGAGCTTCAATAAAAGATCATACTCCCAACAATGGAGCGGAGCAGATCAAAGCAGAAGATAATGGAGCAAAAAAAATGTTCCTGCAGGGCACTTCCCTCAGACCACAATCACTGAGCACTGGCTCAAGTCGTGATAGAATAGACACTGCTGAGAAAAGTTTCATCAAACTCCTCTCCAATTCAAAGTCCCACAGTTAAGACTATTATTAAACCACAAGTTTGCCCACAATGGTAATGACAGCATGTGATATAATAGGTTCATAAAAACATAAGAAATAGGAGCAAGAGCAAGTCATAAAGCCTCTGAAGTCTGCTCCACCATCCAATAAGATCATGGTTGTTCTAATTGAATGGTCAACCAAACTTGTCACTTTATCAGTTATAAATCAAGCTCTTCCTCTACCATGTGTATAGTGTCTGCATATTTCTACACTGTCTATGCAATTGACGTACAGCTAGAACAGATCATCCGTGGCGGCATGGTAGTGTAGCGGTTAGCGCAACGCTATTACAGCGCCAGCGATCGGGGTTCGATTCCTGTCGCTGTCTGTAAGGAGTTTGTACGTTCTCCAGTGTCTGTGTGGGTTTCCTCCGGGTGCTCCGGTTTCCTCCCATATTCCAAAGACATACGGGTAGGTTAACATGGGTTTAAAATGGGCGGCACGGACTCGTTGGGCTAGAAGGGCCTGTTACCACGCTGTAAATAAAATTTAAAAAAAATTAAGTTATTGTATCTTATCTAATCATTCACTCTCTGTTGTTCCCAGACTACATTTCAGCAATGTATTAGAGTTATACACATGATACATATATACAAGGCACCCCATATATGCATATACAATACTTCCCTATTAAGAACAAAATAAACTCACACAATCTAGTCAGAGTCAAGTAAACTATTTACTCAATACAAACTGCATTTACAGTACAAATTAAATTAGATAAGATATCTTCATTAGTCACATGTACATCGAAAACACACAAATGAAATGCATCTTTTGCGTAGAGTGTTCCGGGGCAGCCCGCAAGTGTTGCCACGCTTCCGGCGCCAACAATAGCATGCCCACAATTTCCTAACCTGTACGTCTTTGGAATGTGGGAGGAAGCCGGAGCACCCGGAGGAAACCCAGACAGACACAGGGAGAATGTACAAACTCCTTACAGACAGCGGCCGGAATTGAACCTGGGTCGCTGGCACTGTAGTAGCATTATGCTAACCGCTACACCATGCTTGAATTACTGCACAGACCACCTCCTTCATTTCTGGTCTCGTATGCTCTGATCCCGATTACAGGTTGTGAGCTTCAATAAAAGATCATACTCCCAACAATGGAGCAGATCAGAGCAGAAGATAATGGTGCAAACAAAAAAAGTTCCTGCTGTGCAGTTATGAGTCAACTTACCGTCTTTTTTGTTCACTTCCCTCTTCACTACAATTGACGACTTATAATTGGTTGAATTTGTAAGTGTAAATAATACACAGGTTGTAAAAAGTACAAAGAATTTACTTGATTGTATAAGTTTATTTCCTGTTTAAAGGTGAAGTTCTGTATGTACATATGCAGTGTTCTGTGAAGGACTTGTTTGTACCATATGCTATGATGAATACATTAATGCACCCAGATTACAGTTCAGTTGAGAATTAATGACTCCAATGAAGAATCACACTAAACACTGAACATGTCCTCTATCCTGCTGTCACCTTTCAATCAAAAAGTCATCTCCTCTGACTTTCCCCATTCTGGATTGTGGCCAAGACTGTCCTCAGTCTGCTTTGTCACAATCTGGTTCTGCTATACTGGACTGACACCAACAGGTCCATGCTGATAGTAACATCCCACAAAATATCCCCAGGGCTTGGAACTGTCTCCATATTGCATTTAGTCCTCTCTCAAAAAGCATCCAACCTTATCTACACTCAATTCTGTTCATTTAGCAATTTCATAAATAGCAGGAGTCTTAAAAGACACCAAGTTTTGGGTCAATCTCATCTTTGCCAGACCCAGTCAATACTACCTCACAGTAGCACCTTTTGCCAAGCTGTTGCCACTCACCTGGTTTGTGGGTTCTTGTAGTAGGGACACTGCAGCTTTCTTACAGTTTTGTGAACTGGCTTTCTTTTGCTGTTCAAACTAATTATACTTTTCCATTGAACTGCCCACCTTCAAGGTTTGTGAATAGTTTGCAGCTTCACAGTTCAAGTGATGTCCTTTTACTTGGGTTACAAGTCTCCTTTGGCCTTGGATTCAGAATCTCTCTTTTGCTGGAACAGCTTGCCCCAAACTCCTTCTCTGACCTGATTGCCAGTCCCATAGAATCCATGGCAAGACCTCATGACTTATAAACCTATGTGACCCACAGTATTTACACCTTTGACATTATGTGACCAACTGGTTTCCTGCCAACTCCCATTTGTATTGAACATTAGACAGTAAAGTGTGTAGGAGTCAATGTTGTGACCTCACCATTCCACAGACCTGCATTTGATCCCGACTTCCAGTTTTTATTTTGGAGTTTTCACATCAGCCCTGTGATTTCAGTTTTCTCCCACAACCTAAAGATGTACTGGTTAGTAGGTTAATTGTCTACTGTAAATTACTTCTAGTATAGATGGATACCAGGAGAATCAGGCAGGTGTTAGTACGCACGTGAATGAGAATAAGTTCCAGGGAAATGGGATCAATAGCAAATGGTCTCTTCCTCATTGTAATGAGGAATTAAAGACAACAACACTGCCATTATCATTTCAGTGACCTGGTTACCCATTTCCACCTTGGAATTATGCCCAGAGTGAAACTTTTTCCATTTTCCTACATGCACCAAATATTAAATTTACCATATTAAATAGTTCTACTTGAATTCTCTCATCCACTTGGCCACATGCTGAGCAATCCTTCAAAGCCCAATCTAGAAAGATCTGAAAAGTACACTTTCTGCCATGCATTCACCAATAATTCCAGATTGCCAAACCCGTGGCTCTAGAAAATCTCTGAATTATGCAGGATTTAAATGTCCTTTCAGGATTTTCTCTACGGTCTTGTACAAGACCTCATACATAGTTTGTCGTGTTAGAACACTCTTCAACATTTCACATGTCTCTGACCATACCTTCAATAACATCAGCAGGTTTCTCAGTTCTGTGTTGTCCCTGGGATCACAACAACATTTGCCTTCAGAAATATTTCTTCTTATTACATATACAAGACAGAGGGGGAAATCCATTGACATCGCTCAAGCTCCCCAACATATCCAGCATGTCCACTGCTTGAATCTGCACTGCTCTATTTAGTGAACTGCAATCTCTAACTTCTTCACATTAAATCACTGTCTGGCCACTCCTTTCAATAGCAACATCCTATATTCAATGTCACAGTATTGTATGGGTTATGTTATGAACACTGACAGAGCTCGAATGCATCACTGTTCTCTCCATCCCTTCCCTCAACAACTTAAATCTCAAATTGATTTCTAACTTTTCCATGTTTCTCTACTAAATCTGCTTCTTTCCACAGATGATGCCCAACCTGTTGAGTATTTCCAAACACTTTCCAGTTTTATTCCAGCCCTTAACTGCTTTAATTTGGACCGGTGACAGCTTCTGAATTCTCCCATCATCAGACTGATCATTAAACATTGTAATTCAGGAATGACGGAATGGTCTAGGGCTCTTTGTCTGGAAAGGTGGCTAAGTGTGGCCTAATGGAGATCAAGAAGGATAAACGTAGAATATATATATATATATACACACACACACACACACACAGTATTTCCACTTCATGGTGAAACAAAACCACAACATATACAATGTATCTAATGAATCCGATGAGAAATTCAAAAGTAAATTACTTAGACAGAGTGGATAGAACATGGAACATAAACAGTAGTTTTGAGACTCAAATAGCACAGATGTATTCAAGGTGAATCTGGCAAATGTTATGTTTATTTTGTCGTGCAAGTTATGTACAATTTATGATAAGTTTATGTTAACTTATGTTTGTAATGCACTGTGCTGCAAAAAGCTAATTTTCATGGCACTTATGCCCTATGTATGCCCATGATAATAAACTTGAAATACACGAAGGCAGAAACAATAGGATATGCTAACATTCTTAGCTGATAGAGGAAAAAGATGCATGTATAGACCTCAAGCACTGGCAAATGGCCTGTTCTTGTGCAGTAAATACTGTGTTATTATATGGTAACAGAATGGTTCTACAGCAAGAGACAGTACACTTTCTACAGTGGCTGCAGGACTTTCCTTGTGCCCCACTGGTTCAGTATCCTTCAGGTCCAACAGATCCTTAGACATTATCACTTTCACCCGCAGCTTCCAAGTCCCCAGCTTTATTCCTTATGGGACATCCACACAATCCTTCCAACACAAGGCTCACACTATAAATAAGTCAAACAGCCTTCTGGATGCTGACATACCCGTTGTAAAATTATACCATTCACTTTTTGTTTAAAACCGTGAAATGCCAGCCCAACATCTTGGAAAAGAACATTAATCAAACAGCATTCATTGTTAAAGCACAAAATTCTGACCACAAAAACAGCAGGACTTAGATGTAGAGATCAGAGACGCAGATGAGAGACTCATTATCCAGACACCATGAAGAATATTTCACACTTGTATACATAACCCACTGACACTATTAAATGAATTGTGACAGATGATGCCTTGGACTAATCCATTTAAAAATCTGCGGTAGCACAGAAGCTGCAGTACTTTCCCTATTGGAGCCTTAGCCTATTGTGTTCAGTAGGTGTAGGCACCAGTATGACATGCAGCACAAAAATAGATGCGGATCCCACTGCCATCCCTTTACTTATTGCACGATACACATAGCTTGCATTTAAACAACATCTTCTGTGAATAAAGTCAGATGTAACACAGACCAACATTGTGGTAAGTGGGTTTGCAGGAGATAGCAAAGGGAAAGCACAGAAAAAAATGACAAACTCTGAAAACTAAAAAGATTTTTAAAAATCCCCAGGAACTAAATTCAATTTAATTAATTCAAAACTTTGCTGAAAGCAACACATCTTCAGTGAGGCAAGCTTTAACAAATACAAACCAGACATGTAATGTCAAGATAATTGTGCTGAAGCCATTCATTAAATTGCAAGCGGTTTGCTTAGCAATTTGACAATAGAATTACAAATCAAGGTGGAGTATTGTCACAGCGTCACCAATAAACACGAGTAATCTGCCTCACTCAACAAACAGTGCAGGAAAATAAAGGTGGGAAATCAATCATGTACTTCCTTACCTCTCAAAAAAGCCCACATTTAAATGGCGAATTTGCTTTTATTCCACAGATCCCATGACTACAGTTCTTGTTTTTAACTGAACACAGCGTTGTTCGACTTCAGTGGGAAGTGTTGTCTGTAGTTGCTCCTTCAACTCCAGCTTTGAAGTGCTGTGTAGCCTGTGCGCGCTCTTGTCAGCTAGAGTAACCAATCAACATTCCCAATGGGTCGCTGAGCACAAGGGCCTCCCTCTGATTGGCTGCCAATTAGCACAGCAGTCTAATCAGCTGTAAACCAGCACTCCTTGTCTGTCTCTCCTCAGACCCTCGTAGTTCATTTGACTCCAAATTGTGAATGAAGTCATCTGGTTTCTCATGACAAATTAATCCTCCGAGGGCACTTTACATTTTGCTAACCTGATGTGTTTTTCTGCCTGTGGGTCTGACTTGTACCTTTTATATGTTCCCAACTTTTCCTCATCAGCTACTTTTAGCCCAGTACAACGGCGAGCTTTCTCTTCATGCTGGATCTATGTTACTTTCCAGCTAATTAACCCCTTAATTCCAAAGGAGTTTTCTTCCAACCCCACACCCATCTACCGTGCTTTTCTAGTACAGGTCACGGGACTGGAACTTGTGCATGTGTAAGTGGGAGCTTATACCTTCAGAGTGTCTATCCCAACATCACTGGCACATGGAATAAAGGAGCCTTTATAAAACCTGTAAACTCAAGGAACTGATACATCGAGTATTGGTCTCCCATAGCTTAAACTACAGAAGCCAAATGCAAAACTGCCAAAAGCAAGACAATCTTAGACATAGAGATTCCTCTGCACAACTGTAAAAATGACAGCACTGAGCTATTCAAAGTTGGCTTAACCCAGAGGAGATAATATAATGTGCACTTCTGGTTATCTTGGCACTTGTTGGGAAATTTGAACCCAGACTTGTTCTGGGTTTTTTTTGAGTTGGCACTTTCTTCAGCATCAAACGATATCAACAATAGCACAGTGACCAAAGTTCCTGTTCAATGTGATTTTTGATCTCACAGGTCTGAACATAAAGAAAACTCTTATTCACTCACAGGACAACTAACCTTTACCAGCACAGTAACTCTGCTTTTTAAAGGCCAACACTTAAACTGTATTCTTTGTTCCAATTGAAATCTGTGACCTTCAGCAACTTCAAAAACAAACTCACACATATGCCGTATCTGTTTTGCCCATGGTTGGTGTGGCCACAATCACGATCAGCTTCCTAGCCTTAGGGTTACTACAGGATGTTGCCACACCTCACGTTTGTGCTACTAACTGCTGCATTAGGAAATTCACCAAAACACAAGGACAGGAGACTTCATCTACTTTTCCCTCAGTCTGCAGGAGCAGGCTGAGTGAGCAAAAGCATTTTCTGGTATAGCAGGTTTGCCAAGGCACAGGAATTCACAGACTGCACTCATTTGTATTTCTCCTTACATACACCTCTCTAGCAACCTCCTGTCAGGACTATTGCCCTAGAGAGCTCCTGTAGCCCCCTTACCCAATGAATATGTTCCCACACTCTTCAGACCCACAGGAATATTCCCCCAATTTCCATCACTGCCACACCTTCCACCATCATTGCAACATTACATTGATATCAATCTCCCCACATTCCTATCAAGTCCCCCCGTGTCTCCTTAAGAGACCTCTGCTAAAATTGTTAGGCCAAGTGCAGGCAGCTACAAAAGCTTTTACTTGATCAAAAAAGTAACCTATATTGCAACTAAAAGTCTTTGACTGTACTCTTGTCACAACCTTACTGTTACTTTGATTATGGAATGTTTAGGAACAACGTTTGGCTAAAGTACAACGTTGTTTTAATGCCATTAGAACAATTTCTAGGCCACACAGTTTAAAAAATATTTTACATAGCATCAGTCACAATCCTTAGATAAGTGTAGGGGCAGAGGGGTTGACCTGGGCTGGGCCAGGGGCTAGTGGCGGGGAGTGTTTGGACACGGAGGACCCCTAACGTGGAAGAACTGGAGTCCAATGAATTCAGCTCCAGCTCTTCCTTGCTCCATGGTAAAGTTCTGGGATACTGAAACTTTATCTGGTCTACAGAGACCATTTCCTGAGCTCCGTCATTCCTGAAAAGCCTAAAGTAGCAGGCCTAATATCAACACACCCCAAGTGAGCCCAGTTTTCAAACATGGCCTAAAACAGGAGTTGGGCCCATCATTAAAGGAAGACTTTGCATTTATGTGGTGCCTTTCACATCCCTTTCAAGGTATTCCTAAGTGTTATATAGCCAATAAAGCAGTTGTAAGGTGTAGTCACTGTTACAATGTAGGAAATGCAGCCATCATTTTTCACACAGCAAGATCCTCATACAACCATAGGTCAACAACCACAGAATCGGTTTTAAATGATATTAGTCGATAACAAACTTACTGACTAGGAGTTAATTCCTTCATATTTCTTCAGCTAGCACCATGGGATCTTTTACACCTACCTAAGAGAGTAGATGGGGCCTCAGGTTAACACCACATGCTCACTAGGAGAAATGCACTGGTGTCCTCCCAATATCCCCATTCACTCTAGAAAATATGCACAACAGCCAATTTCTGCCCATTAATCTGCAGTTTGCATTATGATAAGCTCAGCAAACTGCACTCTGCATTCCTTCCTGCCCAGACCCTGGTGCTTTTTCCAGCAAACATACAATGTAATAACTGCAAAGTAGGCTGTCATCCAAGTCCATCAGTGAACCTGACCTCATGGCTAAAGGGAGTCAGTACCCTGCAATTGAGGAGATTGGTTTGCTAATGCAGAATCATTACAAAACCTGTGATTTGATATGGTGAGAAAGTTCTTCTAGAGTAATAAAGCATTGAATTTAAAGAAAGAACTGAAATAACTCAAACAACTTCCAACACTGGTCAATGGACACAAATCTTAAGTCTTTCATAAATTATTTTAACTTAGAAGTGGGTGAGACCAGCGTAGAAAAGCATTGCAGTGTTTTTAATCAATTTTGATGAATCCAATAAGACCACTGAGCAATTAAGACCCTTTTATACAACAGCATGCATGCAAGTTATACAGTTCATGTGACCAATATCACAGAATGCAAATTTTAATTAATTGCACAAAGCAGTAATAAGGTCACCATGGAGCACATTATGCATTTCCCAAAGCAGAAAAGTCAACACAACACTTAATGTAACCAATGCCAGTTTCGTTTTCACATTTATATGGGAAGATCATTTTAAGAAAGTACCTTCACACCTTGAGCTGCCACTGACTCATTTCACCCAACATAGATAAGGCTGCCACAGAGTTTCAAGATCTCCACGTGTACAGTTTCTCACATTTTAACTACGATGAGAGACATTCTCTGGTCCCTGATCTCCAACTGGTGTGCAGCCAACAGTATAGCTGGGCACTGCCAGAACCACAAGACTCTCAAGTCAAGTACTTCACTTGTAAAAAAATTATTAAACCATGCTATTTATAGATTTAATCATTTGTAGGCATGTAAGCATGAGTCTTGAGAACACGTCTTAATGGCATCATTTGCACACAAGTTAATCTCAATATTGGGGATTACGCACAAACTCTGGGCATGTTTAAATTTTTAACGGCATTAAAACAGCATTGTAGATCACCCCACAGTTTATGAAAATTGCATAACATGCAAGATCTTCAATCACAGAGAGTGCTGCTGGATTTGACCATGGTGAAAGTGATATTGGTGATTTCAACATTGCATTGATCCATTGCAAGTTCTAGCATTTAGCATAGCAGGTGCAATATCTGAAGCCAGCTCTTAAAAGGGGCATACAGTAATACAACCAGCAACTGCAGGATCCTGTTACTGAATGACTGGATCCTGCAAATGATACCAGGACAATTCTCCCTGGTGAAGAACAGGGCTTGCAGGATGCATGAATTTGTTTATGGTGGCCATGGAGATCAAAAACTCTCTAGGACCCTTGAGGGCAACAAACGGACACTGCTGGCTGGAGCTTGCCAGGGAGATCACTGCAAGGACACGAGTGGGATTTATGAATGTCTGCACTTTATGGAAGCCTGCAATACCAGATGTCCCTGCCCCAGCTGCATCCTCCTGTAGACTGCAGGAAAGTGGGTCATCTTCTCTGGGAGCTTGAGTGGCCTGTCTAATGCAGCAGTGAGCAGCAATCTAGGAGTTGTGTCATAGACCAGTAGCATGGAGTGATTCTGAAGCATGTAACTGGAGAGTGGCTGTGACCTTGACCCCCAAAAGCAAAGCATTTAAGCTCATGTGAGGTTGTATTTGAGGATGTAGGAGGTCACAGACCTCACTGAAGACAAGGAGTGCATTTAGGCATAGACCCTTTGAACAAGATTTTGGGCTTGATAAAAGCTGGTCGTTCTCAGAGTATAAAATGTCATTTTTCAGACCATAGAGGTTGAAAGTCTTACTGCAAATACATTTTGCAATTACCGCTGGTAACATTTCAAGGAGTTTTATGCCAGTAAACAAAAAGTCAAACAGAAGTTCCACATAAAGTCAAGAATCGAATATCCCAACAAGTGCAAAGATACCCAGAAATGTGAGAAAAGCTGTATTAGTCTAGCTGAAGTCAGTATTTAACTGAACAGAAATCAAAACATTAAAACATGGGGTTATTCAGTAGATAGATAGATAGATAGATAGATAGATAGATAGATAGATAGATAGATAGATAGATAGATAGATAGATAGATAGATAGATAGATAGATAGATAGATAGATAGATAGATAGATAGATAGATAGATAGATAGATAGATAGATAGATAGATAGATAGATAGATAGATAGATAGATAGATAGATAGATAGATAGATAGACAGACAGACAGATAGACAGATAGACAGATAGACAGACAGATAGATATTGTTACGGACTCAGTGAAAGTCCCTTTAAGATAGAGAGTGTGTGTGTATGTGTGTGGGACGTGCTTACGTCAATAGAAGATAAAGGACGTAATGACGTTGTTGAAGAAGTCAGAAGAAGAAGGAGGAGAGAGAGAGAGAGAAGGGAGAGAGACACCAGCCTGCTTGTTTTCTCTATCGATGGATGAGAAACAATAACTGTGTTTGCCACTGAAATCCATGTATGGAAGTTGGAAGTAATCCGATGGAGTTCACTTTGTTGCTGACCTGTAGAAGGAAACAGGTATTTGTATGTGGACGACCACGGTTCGGATGCTTTTCGGGGTGAGGAAGTCACTACCGAGTAAACACTGAAGTGTCGTTTGGGTTCCATCGTGGAACATTTGGATTTCGTATGTACTCTCTCTATGTTTTTCTACATTTACATCTTATCTTCAGACAACGGTGGTTGTTGAAGAAGCACTTGCTCATGTTTCACCTTATGGCTTGCGGAACTGAACTTTAAGAACCATTCAGGAACTGGGAGTTTTGGACTTTGTCACACACACACACACACACGAAGAGTTTAGTTTTGGGGTTAACGTTCAAGGTTTAACATTCTTGAATTCTAACATACTAACATTTTTACTTTTATTTTACGTATTATCATAAGTAGTGATTAATAAAATAGTTTTTAACACTAAATCATGCTCAGTGTGTTTCTTTTGTTGCTGGTTCGTGACAATATAGAGAGAGAGAGAGCGAGAGAGCGAGAGCGAGAGAGCGAGACAGCGAGAGAGCGAGAGAGAGAAACAGAGTTAACATTTCGGATTTAGTCAGAGGAAGGTGTTCAATAATTCTTCCAAGTCTCAAATATACAATGTTCTCAGACACAAGTGATAAATTTGATGTTTTGATATTTTGTTTTAATTTCACCAATTGAAAAGGAGACATAATCCACTGACCATGACATCTGAGAAACAATCCAACATAGAATCAAAAGTTTAAGACTAGGCTGTCAGACTAAACTTAAAGACAGCCTTATATAATAATTAACCAGTTCACCCTCCTGGGTGGGTAAATTGACAGCAAAATTAAAAAGTTTAATTATGTTCCTAAATTAATTTATAAAAAACATTTTGCATTTTTCTTCCCTGTTTCTCTTATTCCAGTTCTACCTGCAGACAAAATGACAGTTAAAGAATCTACTCCGATGCTTTGCCAGTATGAGACCATCACTTGTCAAGAACAGTGCATGGACCACTCTCTCACTGCCTCACTCGGCATCTTCCCAGATGGGAACTAAGACCAAAAGCTAAGGAACCAGATGCAGATTGGAGGGAGAGAGGAATCATGAGCATTTAATGCTTGAATATATTGTGTCATTGCTTTGTAACCCCAGGGGCTGAATTTGCCATAACAAATCTATGCTTTTGTGAACTGCTATTAAGGCTTCAAGCTCAGCTACAGAGTACAATTTCCAGCTTCTCTTTGAGGGAAAGGTTATTTTCCATATTCCTTTGGCATTTTGGCAACATTTCTGTTCCAAACTAATGTTGAACAACCTTTACATTGCACTTTTAACATGACATCAAACGAAAACTGGCGCAGAGCCAAACAAGAATATTTTAAGGCCAATGATGTGAGTTTTAAAGAGTCAAAGGAGGAAAAAAAAAAGTGAGGGAGTCAAAAAAATTTAGAAAGTGAATTCGAAAAGTTTATGGCCTTGGCAGCTGACTGCAGGGCCAGTGTTGGTAGGATGATTAAACTTGAAGATAATCATGTAGATATCTTGATGATTTCCATCACTGGTAGAGGAAAATAGCAAAGGATATGGAGGATTTTTTTTAAAAAAGAGTTTTAAAATGAAGGAACTGTTTAACCAGCAAGCACAAGTGTATTGTGATGGAGTTGGTGTGTGATGGAAGCCAGGCAGTAAAGTTTTGGTTGAGGGCAAATGACATGTTGCCTTTTATTGTGCAGAGGTTGGAGTTTCAGAATAGGGAGGCTTTATTACAATTCTACAAGGTGTTGGTGAGGCCTCACCCGGAATACTGTGCACTGTTTTGGTCCCCTTACTTAAAAAAAAATGGGCATAGCAGCATTGGAGGCAAGGGAGATTCACCAACCTAATTCCTGGGATGAGAGGGTTGTCCTATCAAGAGAGGCTAGATAGTTTGGGTTTGTATTCCTTGGAGTTCAGAAGAATAAAGGGTGACCTTAGTCAAGCATACAAGATTCTAAGAAGGCTTGACAGGGTAGGTGTTAAGATGTTTTCAGAAGTGGGAGAGTCATGAGCAAGGGCAAATAGCTACAAAATAACGGGCTGGACATTTAAAACTGAGGTGCATAGAAGTTTCTTCTGTAAGAGGGCAGTGAGTCTCTGGAGTTCTCTGCCCCAAAGGGTGGTGGAGGCCAAATCAATGGATACGTACGCAAGGTGGAGTTAAATAAATATCTGAAAGATCGAGGAATTGAGGGTTATGGGGAACTGGCACAGAAGAGGAGTTGAGGCCAGCGTATTGAATGGCAGGGCAGGCCTGAAGGCCTACTCCTTCTCCTATTTTCTTGTGTTCTTGACTTTATAGTGGACAGAATGACATCAACTAGGATCACCATGGAACAGTCCAGTCTAGAGATAACAAAGGCCTCCGTGAGCATTTCACCAGCAAATGAACTGAGTCAGTGCAGAGCTTGGTGTCATTATGGAAGTGGATGTGTGATGATCCACACAATTTTAAAATGTTATTATTTCGTCTGATCTAAATTTTCAAAGACAGTTGACATCAATTCTGTCAAAGGATCATTGACAGTTTGCTTGGTTACAATCCCGGTGAAATTGTTCTAAAACAGAAGTTGATTCTCAAGCCACAATGTGCTGTACTAAGGAATTCCTTTCTACCCTGAAAGCACAGAAGTCCTCTGAAGCATAAAATAAGGTCTTAAAGAGCAAAAGAAAAACTCAATCTTTTTCCGAGACTGTTTTCCAAAGCTGTTCACTTAGCCTGTGGCCACCTGTCACTACCGCCCTAATGCAATGCCTATTCCCAGTAAATGCTTGATCCCACAGGATCATGCATTCCATCAACTCACCACCACCACACCCCCTAACAGAAAGCATCAAGTTCCTGCTTGTCTTCTGGGTCTTAAATGCTCAAGGCTGAGCTGAAAAGGTTCCCAGGAAGATTCGGGATGGGAAGTGTGGACTGATGCAAGTTTCAGAGATGTCTGCTTCTAGTTAACGGAGCCAAGATCAAGGTTAACCCTGACCTATGCCACATCCAAACCTACAGCTCTTACAACATTTTAGAATGTTACTTCATCCACTTGTATCCCTTTCCAGCCAATAATTAAATTGTACTGAAGAATATTTAAAACCACCACAATCGTCAATGGATATCATTTACAAGTCCAAAGTTTTTAACTTTTGCAGAGCTCTCTTCTTACTATTACAGCTTATCCACATTTTTTAATTTTGTTGTTAAATATCACACACTCTGTCAGACGATGGTGTGATGCATACCATATTACGAGTTACCACAAAATTGAGAATGTTGTACAATTATTATTGTTCCAAAATAAATAACCAATTGATTCTATGGTAACAAGGGCTTGGGGATACAGGATGTGTATGGAGTGTTAGAAGATTTTAACTAACACCAGGTTAATGTAAAGAATATATACTGGCTATCATTACAAAGGTGATGGGGTAGACAGTTGATATGTCCATGCTATTCACTAATAGAAATCATGACAAAGGGAGTGTTTCTTTGTCAATTTTTCTGGAACTGTGATTTCAAGAACATCTCCAATAGATCCAGCCAGCCCTAGGCTCAACACAAGGTCAGGTGCAAAACTATATCCATAATGATCAAATATCAGCACATAACTTCTACAAAACAAGTGCCACTGAGATCATTCTTGGATCACTAAGGAGAATTCAACCAAATGACATCATGGGCACAATCTGCCTTGATATCCCCCAGATTAGGGAGCAGCACAATAGACTGGCATTTCACCATCCCTCTGGTGAGTCAAGTGTGCATTTGTCAGGGAAAGACAAGATGAAACTGCTCAGTGATCACATAACACAAATAGGCCTCGAGACAGAAGGTTCCATCCCAGAAACTTAAGCACAGTTCATCCATTAAGTGATGGTGAAAGAAAAAGGTAAATATATGCGAGAGTCAGGATCTGTTCAGAGATGTTCTTGAAAACACAGCCATGGAAAAAACTGGCAAGAGTTAATTCCCCTATTCGTAAAAATAGTCCATCTATGCTGAAGATTCTGTTCACTACTGAGGGAATATGGTGCCATCAGTTGCACCATCTTCTGGATGAGAAATTAAGCCAAGACCCTGTCTCTCTTTGCAAGTGAACTTAACTTACCTCATTGGACTATTTTAAAGAATAGGGAAATTAACTCTTGCTAGTTTTTCCATGGCTGTGTTGTTTTCAAGAACATCTCTGAATAGATCCAGACTCTTGAATAAATGTACCTTCCTTTCACCATCACTAAATGGATGATCTGGTCACCATCACGATGTCACAAAAACTAAATACTGTGAATGCTGACAACCTACACTAAAAACAGAAAGAAATCCCGAGAACATTCAGCAGGTTTGGCTGCATTTGTGGTGACATAAATTGTCATCTTTTCATCAGAAACCTTTCAGCAGAACTGGGAGTGGTTAGAAATAAATGGAAATCCTATCAAGAAAAAAATAATTTATTCGAGGTGGATAATGCAAGAAAAGAAGTGGCAGTGTATTAATGTTGTTTGCAGAGCACAAACCAAATGCAATTTTTCCCACGTTACAACAATGACTACACTTCAGAGGTACTTCAACCACAGTGAAGTACTTTGAAACATCCAAAAGTGAATGTAAAGATGCTACAGATATGCAGGATTTTATTTCCCATCACAGTTGATTAGTTAATTGACGTTTGCTACCCAGGTGAGCATTTGAATATTAGCTCTCTTTGAATCATCACCCTTCAGAGATGAAGGAAAATTTAGAAAAAAAATCAATCACAAAATCCAAAGTGTAATGGTAATAATGAGGTCACAGGCACTGACCTAGCATTTCAGATATTAATGCCTGTGTAGGCATTGGCTTTGCTCCAGTGTGGAAAATGAATGTGGGAAAAAAAAATCATAAAATAAATGTAAACCTTGCCTTCTTGACTGATAAAATTATTTAAAACAACCAAAGAAAGTTTAGATTCCTCCTTCATTTTTCCTTGGATGGTGAGGAATTTGCTGACAGGATTTGAGAACAAGTTTTTTAAAAATATTCTATTTCAGCAACACTGACTTCATTTGAAAATCTAATTTTTAAGATTTTAAATACAAGCTGTGGGCAGCCCCGTAAAAAAACCTAACTCTCTCACAATTCCTCTTAGAGAGGGTTACAAGAAAATGTTTATTTGCTGGTAACCCCATAGGGGTTTATGATAAGAGTGCAGCCCAGACACAGGGTTTGGCTCACAGCTACCAAGAAGCAATACTAATTCTGCCAATCAGGGGGATGTGATCATAGGGAGTCTCCACTCCAAGTCTACCCACAGATATTGATTGCCTTTTGAGGTGATTCCTATAATACCACCCCAGAAACAGAATCACAAGATTTGCCATAACCAGTTTTACTGAGGGACTCCTATCGGTTATATTCAGAATCTTTGCAAGACACTTTTTACTAAGCAGACTCAGAACAAATGAAGCGAATCCTTACAGATAATGTGAAAATATCACCATCACATTAAGGCCATTCGTTCCAGCTCCCACCGACAGCTATTCAATCAATCCATTTGGTATCTTGAGGCTGAATTCCCAGCGAGTCCATTCCTGAGACTGAATGCACTGCCACTTCTTTTCTTGCATTATCTTTTTCCTAGGGTAGAAATGTCTAATACTAGAGGGCATGCATTTAAGGTGAGAGGGGGAAATTCATAGGAGATCTGCGGGGCAAGATTTCTTTTAGACACAGAGTGGTGGGTGCCTGGAATGCTTTGCCGGGGGTGGTGATGGAGGCAGATGCAATAGAGGTGTTTAAGAGGCTCTTAGACAGAACATGGAATATTACAGCACAGTACAGGCCCTTTGGCCCACAATGTTGTGCCGACATTTTATCTTGCTCTAATAACTATCTAACCCTTCCCTCCCACATAACCCTCCATTTCTCTATCATTCATGTGTCTATCCAAGAGTCTCTTAAATGTCCCTAATGTATCTGCCCTCAACCTCTGCCGGCAGTGTGTTCCACGCACCCACCACTCTCTGTGTAAAAAACTTACCCCCGACATCCCCATATAACTTCCTCCAATTATCTTAAAATGATGCCCCCTCATGTTAGCCATCATCACCCTGGGAAAAAGTCTCTGACTGTCCACTCGATCTATGCCTCTTATCATCTTGTACACCTCTATCACATCACCGCTCATCCTCCTTCTCTCCAAAAAGAAAAGCCCTAGCTCACTCAACCTATCCTCATAAGACATGCTCTCCAATCCAGGCAACATCCTGTTAAATCTCCTCTGCACCCTTCCTAAAGCTTCCACATCCTTCCTATAACGAGGCAACCAGAACAGAACACAATACTCCAAGTGTGGTCTAACCAGAGTCCTATAGAGCTCAACATCAGCTTGCGAATCTTGAACTCAATACCCTGACTAATGAAGGCCAATGCACCATTTGCCTTCTTAACAACCCTATTTAACCTGCACGGCAACCTTGAGGGATCTATGGATGTAGACCCCAAGATTCCTCTGTACCTCCACACTGCTAAGAGTCCTGCCATTAACCTTGTATTCTGCCTTCAAATTCAATCTCCCAAAGTGTATCACTTCACACTTATCTGGGTTGAACTCCATCTGCCACCTCTCAACCCAGTTCTGCATTCTATCAATATCCTGTTGTAATTTACAGCAACCTTCTACACTATGCACACCACCACCAACCTTTGTATCATCAGCAAATTTACGAACCCACCCTTCCACACCCTCATTCAAGTCATTTACAAAAATAACAAAGAGCAGGGATCCCAGAACAGATCCCTGCAGAACACCACTAGTCACCGACCTCCAGGCAGAATACGCTCCATCTACCACCGCCCTCTGTCTTCTACGGGCGAGCCAATTCTGAATCCACACAGTCAAGATGCCTCCTGACTTTCTGAATGAGCCTAACATAAGGAACCTTATCAAACACCTTACTAAAATTCATGTACACCACATCCACTGCTCTACCTTCATCAATGTGCTGTATCACATCCTCAAAGAATTCAATCAGGCTCATGATCCTGAATAGGCAAATGAATATGCAGAGAATGAGGGATATGGACCACGTGCAGGCAGAAGGGATTGGGTGTCATTAGCTTAATTAGTTCAGTACAACATCGTGGGTCAAAGGATCTGTTGCTGTGCTGTACTGTTTTATGTTCTATGAATGCTTCCATCTCTCCCTAACTATTGTTAGAAAACTACTGCAATGCTTTCCATTACATCATATTAACTTCTCAACCCAGATCTTGCCCAAGACATTGATTCAATTCTTCAGACCTGTGCTAATCACCATTGCTGACCCACCCAGTCCACGGTCCTTTATCCAGGCATTAATGTCAACTCTTCCTGGTTCCTTGTGCCTCAGTAACTCAATCTCCCTATACTGAACTCTTGGCTACCAGTTGTTTCCTCGTCTGCTCCATCTTCAGTTGTTATATCAACTGGAATGCTGTACAAAAATCATTTTGTTTTGCATCTCACCACCCCTACTCCTTGCAATCCCATCAAAGTCTTTCTCATTACTTAAGACTTTGGCCTCCACCTCCCTTCTGCTCAGTATTGATACATCTTATCTTCTTATATTTCTAATGATATCAAAGGCCACTCAGCCCATGGTCCATGCTGGCTCCCAAGGAAGCAATCATATTAGCCCCATTCCCCTCCTATATTTCTCTGTACCCTTACAGTTTATTCTTTCAACTCCCATTTGATTTTTCCTGCCTTTAACCTACATTAGGGGGAAATTTACAGCAGCTAATTAACCTACCAGAATGCATTTGGGATGTGGGAGGAAATTGGAGCCCCCGGAGGAAACCCATACAGTCATGGGGAAAACATGCAACTCTATATAGGCAGAGCAGGAGGTCAGGGTCAGACCAGGGTGTGTGGAGCTTTAAGGCAACAAGAGAAGATGCAGAATTACAGTTTGTTGCTGCTTCAATGACTGTTGATGATCATTTGGTCTAATACATGCTGAAGTAACGGGGAAGTTTATTCCCCTGCACATTCTTTTCTCAAGAGCTCACCAATGAGTTTTCCATCTTCAGCCTATTGATTTGCTATCCATGTTATTAGAGACAAACACATTCACGTTATGTGTAAATCTTCAAATCATATGCAAAAGAACCACTTGTCTATTTTACATTTCTGATTTCAGAATATTGGAGTCAGACAAACAAATAGCGGCAAAAACACTAACACTCATGCAAGATGACTGCTTGGTGTTCAATCAAACAAAGCAAAGGAGGCTAGTGAGGTAAAGGTTAACGTGGCCCAGATTCGGAAGACCATGGAACTTTTCTGTGGAAATCACAAACTATGCAAAATTCAGTACTTACCACAAGGCAAGTTGTGGTCAACCCTGAGAGCACTGTTGTTGCAAGCATTCACATCCACCAACAATATAAATGCAAGTATTTATCTCAGCATGCACACTTATAATCACAATACCAATTCCAAGAAAATTAGTTACTGCAAAAATTACACAAATCCTATGGACGAAATATTGTTGGGCTTTACAGAGCATGAATAATGTGGAACAGGGAACTGTCACAAGGCTTAATGCTGTTTCTCTTCGATGAATGCTTCCCATCTCTCTTCTCATTGTAACCTGCAAAACCTTTTCTCCAAAACTGCCATATAACTGTCTCAATGTCACTTGCACTATCCAGTTCAATGGCCTTTCCTGGCAAGTTATCCCAGGATTCAGTAATGCATTCACTGTGCAATGGATGCAGGCACTTGTGTTTTCACTGTTCATACTAAATAATAAT
This sequence comes from Pristis pectinata, assembly GCF_009764475.1. Taxonomy (NCBI): domain Eukaryota; kingdom Metazoa; phylum Chordata; class Chondrichthyes; order Rhinopristiformes; family Pristidae; genus Pristis; species Pristis pectinata. The sequence continues at coordinate 20,062,285 of NC_067405.1, forward strand.
TTTGTAATGCAAAATCTGCACTTGATCTAAGTGCAGATGGCTTTCCTTGAAAATAAAACTGGCTGTTGGCAAAATGCCAAAAACAACCCCCAAGTTATGATGACACCTCACACATACCCCAGAGGGAAAGCAGGAGGTACACTTCTCCTGTAATCATGGAGAGATGTGGCTTGCATTCAACTAGCCTTGCATATAGCATCTTAAGTATGCTCAGCAGATTAAGAGGCTGGACAGGCTATTGTTCTCCATGTTTTCATGTCAACTCAAAACTAAGGCCACCCAGTTCTTAGCAGTTATTAGTAAATTCCACCAACTCCTGAAATATAAAGGAAAATAAATGCTTCAATGATAATCAGAAGTCCATCCTATCCTTCAGTCCCATTAGATGTCATATACTTAAGGTTTACAAAAGTCTTCAATGGCAACTTAATTCTATAAGAGCAGAAAAGAAGACTACATTTCAAATAAAAGCTGTCATAGAGATAACTTAAAACATCTCTGAATAAAAGCATGTAATGAAATGGAATAAAAGCACTGCTTTTGGAATGAAGTAACGTTTATGCACCAAGACAGATGCTGCTTCTAAACACACCCAAGAGACATGCTAATCTACCTCTCCTACAACACTGCTACTTCAGATATGTTCTGCTCTCCAAATATCTGCTCAAAATCAAGAGCTGGACAACTTGAGAAGTTCCATGGCTCAACATGCGAAAGACTGAAGTTTAATTCTTGCCAATGTAAAAATACCTGTCTTCAACTCCATGAATCATCTTCATTCATCCACTCTCAGAATGCTGTTTTGATAAGTCTGGCACTTCATGCCCATCTCCAGCTGCCCAAGAAAATGTTCAGCCTTAATCATTGGTATCAGTTTGCTGGGAACTGAGTGGCTTATGGGGCCAGAAAACAGTTAAAAGTCAGCACCTTATTTTATCTGCCAATTACAAATAAAAAAATCACCTTCAGATTTTACATTTCAGGGTACTGAAAGAACTAAGAATACTGAAAGATATATTTAAACTATTTCAAACCTAATTTGACATGTTTACTAAAGCAGTTCATTTTTGTGGTTGCTTAAAACAAAGATTCACTTTTACACCAAAATAATAATACACTATGCATTACATGGTGTAATGTTGCTGTTGTTGTAGAGCACTAACTGACTTGACATAAACAACAAACATAAGGAGTTTATAAAGATATTGATGTCCCACGAGGTTATACGCACTAAATATGAAACTGCCAAAGTTTGGGAAATACTGTGCATTTCCTACTCTGCAAAAAATGCATTTCACTATGTGTTTCAATGTACATGTGACTAATAAAAGATATCTTATCTTATCTTAATATTCCGGGACCTAAAACTCTCACTTTTTTTTTAAAAAAGTGAACTAAGAACACTCTCAAGTCCTCAAATTTCTGGGGCTGGAAAAGACAAAAGGGACTCACTTCCATCTGGGATTCTACAGCATAATGTGGTCAGATATGGAAGCCACCTCATATACAGCTGGCCTCTACATTCTAGGGCAGTGGCCATGGGCAACTTGGAATCAGAATATCTGGTTTCAGACTTAACAGAAAGACCCTCAATTCCACCAGAGAAGCAAACTACAGGCTTCTAATTTTATTGGAAGTTACTAATATACTTGGGCGGGCATGCTTGTAAACAGATCTAAAGTTCTGTGACATTGACCACTGCGGATGGAAGGAGAATAGCAAAAACAGACTACAAAAAAAATGGAGAACATTGAGATAAGAAAACTGGATGATGGGATCTTTAACTTGCATCAAATTATTTTATTCTTTGCAGCACTTCTTATGAATAGCTAGAAATGGTTTGTGGTGACAGACACAAAAACATGAAAGTAGAAGCAGTAATCCATTCAGCTTCTCAAGCCTCCTTGGCTATTCAGTACGGTCATGACCAATCTTTTAGCTCAATCCACTTTCCTTTAACCCCATATCCTCGACTCCCTTAATATCCAAAAATCTCTTGATCTCTGTCTTGCATATACATAAGGACTGAGCCTCCACGGTCCTCTTGGTAGAGAATTCCAAAGATTTACTACCTTTTGTCTGGAGAAATTTCTTCTTATTCTATTAGTCCTAAATGGCTGATTCATTATTTTGACTGTGATCTCTGGTTCTAGACACCTCAGTCACGGGAAACATCATCCCTGCATCTAAGCTGTCAAGCCCCATGGTTTATTCTGTAGAAAGGTGAGAAAGTACATAGATCAAACATAGACAATCAAACTCATGTTAAAGGGCTTGTCAAATGATTGTTATATCCCTGACTTACTCCAACACCATTAATAGTATTAAGGTATTCAAAGTATTAGGGTACTGTACTGCAGTAAATTGACTTCTGTGTTAATCTTGCATTGATGACATAACTGCAGGGCATATTTAACCATACAAAGAAACATCCATAGCTTGAAATATAGTTCAATCGAGGATTACATGTCCCTCATCACCTTCTTTTAGTGGCCCATCTGAGCCAAGAAAACTTTTTTGAACAGTTTCAATGGAATCACATTTATAATAGCTTTGTTCTGCACTCTAAACTAAATAGATTTAAGACAGATTGATTGCTATATTTATTTGCACAAGAGATCATACTCATAATACCTGCATCCATTCACCCATACTTTGCAAACTGAAGCATACAGTAACCAACAGGTGTTATTCAGGTGACCTCAATACAGGTTGTAGTAATATTCTTCCAAAGATTGGCACTTCTGCAATCCAAGCACTTGCGTGTTTAGATAAGGGGTTCACATTCTCAGTCACAGACCATTTGATATCTGCACTCCTACCTGCAGGGCAGAACTCCAGAGATTACAACCCTCATAAATCTGCATTGCTCCAGAATATATTTTTCCTAAGTAGTTGGCAGTGCAAGGGATTAATAAAGAGAATCTTTTGCTTCCTTGCCATCAGCATTAGTTAGTGAAACCAAGGTCTTTTCTCCAATGTGTGCTAAATTCACAAACAATATCATGCTTGTGCAATCTTAGCCCAGTTACAGGTAGATGGACAAGCAGAAATGACAAATGTTTTGCACAATCTGTCATGTTCACTGGCAGAGAAAGCAATCTTTTTATTATCAATTTAAATGGCTATTAGGAAAGGAATCCTTAACAATTAACGTCAGACAACATCTCAGTCCTTTAGGAAAGAAGAAAAGTTGCCAGCAGACACATAGATGCAGTGTGCCGTGGGGCCGATTCCTATGCTGTAAAATTCTAATGACGCTATAAAAACTGTTCCTTGTTCATTCTCATTTGCATTGAAATCATCGTTAAAACACGATCAAGAAAGAACATGCATTTACAACAGGCACAAGCACCGAGTGACAGAGGTAGCTGGTGGGGAATGATATGTCATAATAAAAGTAGATGGAGAAACAATGGAAATCTGAGATGGTAAAAAGGCACCAAGTTGTTCAGCTCCGACAAAGAACAATGATTTGGATGGAGCACTATCCGGAAATGCTTTTCAATTTCATTTTTTCCCCAACAGGTTAGTAGGTTAATTGGCTGCGATAAATTGTCCCTAGTTTGCGGGTGAACGTAGTGGTAGTGGTAACATCTGGGGAGAAGTTGATGGCAATGTGGGGAGAATAAAATGGGATCAGTGTAGGACTGATGTAAATGAGTGGCTTGATGGGCACTGAGGACTTGATGGGCCAAGGGACCTGCTTTCAAGATGTATCAGTCCTACACTGATCCCATTTTATTCTCCCCACATTCCCATCAACTTCTCCCCAGATGTTACCACTACCACTACGTTCACCCGCAAACTAGAGACAATTTATCGCAGCCAATTAACCTACTAACCTGTTGGGGAAAAAATGAAATTGAAAAGCATTTCCGGATAGTGCTCCATCTAAATCATTGTTCTTTATCCAGTATCTCACACCCTGATGAAAATTCCCCAAAACTAAAAAGGGACAAAATGAATGATTGGCTTGTGTTTTCTGAGTTCTCTAGGTTCTGCCCTGTAGCAGTTATTATTTATTATGGAATACTCAAACCAAACAGAATGATCTAATGTGAAGTGTGAGATGCCAGCTTTGCGGGCACTGAGGTCCAAGAGCAGCCCACCATAACAAACACCACAGAACAGGCCCTACAGGCCACGATGTTGTGCCGACATTTTATCCTGCTCTAAGAGCTATCTAAACCTTCCCTCCCACATAAACATATGAATGATAGAGAAATGGGAGGCTATCTAAGAATCTCTTAAATGTCCCTAATGTATCTGCCCCCACAACCTCTGCAGGCAGTGCGCTCCACGCACCCACCACTCTGTGTAAAAACTTACCCCTGACCTTCCTCCAATCACTTTAAAATTATGTCCCCTCGTGTTAGCCATTGTCGCCCTGGGAAGAAGTCTCTGACTGTCCACTTGATCTATGCCTCTTATCATCTTGTCCACCTCTATCAAATCACCTCTCATCCTCCTTCTCTCCAAAGAGAAATCTAGTGGTGGCACCAGTACATGCCAACTACACCTTAGCTGGATCATGCCAGACCCTCAAAACTATACTTTCTATTGGACAATGTATTAAAAACACCAAAGAAATACTGTAGTTTGAAAGAGTTAATCAGAGGTTTCTAAGGATTTGAATAGCCACTTGCATTTCATTAGGTCCAAGATTAAAGGTTCACGAAACACTTATCTTGTCAACCTCCCAGGACAGCATTTTGATCAGGTTTGAGCGGCTCTGAGGAAGTAAAATTCACAACAAAAACTGTTTGAGGGAGGGAAGGAGTTTAAATGAAAATGGAAAGACAAGAGACGGCAGATGCTGGAATCTGGAGCAAAAAACGAGCTGCTGGAGGAACGCAGCAGGTCAGGCAGCATCTGTGGAGGGAAATGGCCAGTTGACAGTTTTGGGACATGGCCATTCATCCGTACTGATGAAGGATCTCAACCTGAAGTGTTGACTGTCCATTTCCCTCCACAGATGGTGCCTGACCCACTGAATTCCTCCAGCAGCTCGGTTTTTGCTTAAGTGAAGTTGCGTTGCCTTGAAGCCTAGGACTTCTCTCGCTAACTGCTCGTCTTATTGATGCCACCAAATCAATTTTCAAAATTACCATATTAAACTTTGATGACTTTGAATAGACTAGGCTCACATAGATTAAAGTGTGTAAAACATCACATTCACAGATGTGTTATCAAGCAACATTGAATCACATTAGGTGCTATTGGGGCAGATAACCAGAGGTTTGATCAAAATGGTAGGTTTCAGGAATGCCTTAAATGAGAGGGAGTAGGGTGGAGAGGATTAGGAAGGGAGCTTCAGATTTTAGAGCTTCAGCAGTTGAAGGTACAGACACCAATGATGGAGGAGTGATTAAATTCATGGATGCCCAAGAAGTCCTACTTGGAGGAGCACAGATGCCTAGGAGAGTGGAAAGATTGGGGAAGCTGACAAGAAGTGCATTAGAATAGATAGTTCTAGAGATAGAAAAGGCATGCCTGAGTGTTTCAGCTACAGATGAGCTGAGGCAGAGGTGGAGTTAGGTGATAATTTGAAAGGTTTGGTAGGGTAGGCAGCACATTTTGCTGTGACAGGGAAGAATAGAATAAAACAGATTAACAAGATTACAGTTTGGCCATTCAGGGATGATGTAAGGAAACACTTCACACTAAGCATTGGTGAGAGCCTGGGAAGGGTTCCATGAAAGGTTTGAGTTGACTGATTTCATCCTGTTCCTAAATAGCTTCTCCAGATGTAATAAACACAAAATATCTGTGAATGTCTGGGAGTCTCCATTTCTTACTTCCATGTTTACATTCAAAAAGGTAATTATTTAGCTTTTGATCCCATGAGGAATATTCCACAATTAAAGATATTTGAAACCCAATGTAATATGCCAAAAATTATAAGATCCAATTCCATTATAGTTTTTCCAGCTTACAATACTTACGCTAATAAACTTTGATTACAATACATTGAAAACTATAAAAACTTATATGCTTTCCTAAATACACGCTAGAATTTCACTGTGTTTATTGCTAGGAACAGATCATCTTCCCAGTTTTCTCGAAGCCCTCACTGAATGCAGTATCTGACATATGGAATACCATTTAGACTGCAACTACTGCTAGAACCATGTGGTCTGGACCCTAGGGAGACAGAACCATATTTGTTTGTATTTCATTCCTACCAGCCAGTAGTCTAACCTTCCAAGTGCCTGGATATACTGTGCACCAGACTCATTCAATGGTTAGAAATGTTTGTATAGCAGGAAGAATCTTTGTTCTCTGTTTACATTGAGGCCAAACATGCCCTGAGTGCAATGTAAACAACACAGGATTTTCAATCCATTTGGTGACAACCTAAAGCAGTGAGTGAGTACTTCATAGGGGGGCTTCACTCCACCTCATTCTGATCAGGCCAAGCCCCATGTCTTGAATTTACTCTGAAGCTTTGTGCCCACACACTATACCAGTGGTCCAAACATACTTTTTAACCAAGTAATTCTATAGATAAATCTCTCTTTGCAACAAAGGTTTAGTTTTACATATGTTAAATGAGCAACAAAGTTTGCCTCAGACTCAGCATTCCCCATAAGTACACAGTGAAAAGCATTACACGTTATAAAGTATCTCCTGTCATGACGTTATTTGGTTATTCAGTACCTTGGTTCAACATTATTTTTCTTCTCTAATTGTGCAGCAGTACCAAGCAACATTGAGATTGATCATATAAAATTTAAATCTATAGTTTCCCCTTTCCTGACCTCCTTTATACCTATTGCAATGAAAATAACTTGGCATGTAACAAACACCAGGGTGCCAAATAATGACCATCTCCAACAAGAGACTAACACACCCACCTTTGACATTCACTGAATTACAACTGCTGAGTACCCCACTGCCAACATTCCACAGGTTGTCATTGACCAGAAATTTAACAGGGCCAGCTTTTTATACATCAAGTCATTGTGAGAACAGGACAGAGATAGATGACTCACCTCCCAACACATAGACTTTTTCCACCATCTACAAGGCTCAAATCAGGAGTGTGAATACTCTCCACTTACCTTTCCAACAATGCACTAGAATCTGGATCGCAACCAGGACAAAACAGCCCAGTTATTGGCGCCCCATCAACCCAAACATTCATTCTCTCCGCCACTGACACACAATGAGATGGGGTCTGACCTCACGATCTACCTTGTGACCTTGCACCTTATCGTCTACCTGCACTGCACTTTCTCTGTAGCTGTGACACTTTACTCTGTACTGTTATTGTTTTTACCTGTACTACCTCAATGCACTCTGTACTAACTCAATGTAACTGCACTGTGTAATGAATTGACCTGTATGATCAGTATGCAAGACAAGTTTTTTACTGTACCTCGGTACAAGTGACAATAATAAACCAATACCAATCTACAAAATGGACTGCAGTTACTCATCAAGGTTACTCTGACAGCATGTCTCAAACCTGTGAGCCTTCACCACCAAAGACAAGAACTGCAGGCCAATGGGATCTCTAGCACTTGCATTTTCCCCTTCAAGTGACCCATCATCCAGAATGGAAATATAGCACCATTCCTTTATCATTACTGGATCTGAATTTTCCTTTTCAATAGCACTGTGGATTTACCTTTGTCAGAGCAACTGCCAAGGTTCGAGGCGGCAGTTCACCACCACCTTCCCAGTTGGAGATGGGCAATAAATTCTGGCCTTGCCTCAGATGCTTTAATCCCAAAAATCATACAAATGTTATAAAAAAAAATGGATTTCCTCTCAGTGTTTTGGATCATCTAACCATCATAATTGTGTTAAAATTCTGAATTATGAAGTAAATGTTGTTTCAGATTGTTGCAGTTGACCTGAAATTCACCCTCCATTGCAGGTCTTAAGTTACCATGCTCCTAGATACAAGGGTAACTTACTTTTATATCAAAGAACTCAAGAGACTGCCAAATTATACCACTCTAAATTAATCGTTACTAAAGCACAAAAACTTTTGATGCTTGCAGGTGAAATATTACATCGGAACAAACATTAGCCATTCAGCCTCTTGAGACCGTTCTGCTGTTCACTTAAATCATGGCTGATCTACAAGGTAACCGTCGTTACAGAACCCTAAATAGCCTTGACTAACAAAAATCTATCAACCTCAGTTTTAACATTTAATTGCCTGTCAGTCTCAACAACTTTTGAAGCAGGAGTTACTAGTCCAACAAGAGAAGCACTATGCCATCACATTCAACTTGACCGCTCTACAACTGTATTCCATGACTAGTATCCAGACATCTGGACAATTGGTTTGATTCCCTAGGCAGCTGGGAAGTTTGATTCAAGTAAATTCAGAATGAAAAGCTCGAAGCAATAATTGACCATTAAACTGTTTGATGATCATAAAACAAAAACTACCTTGCTCCTTAATTTTTCTTTAATTAAGTGGAGAATAAGATGTACATGGTATGGCTTGCATGTGACTCAAGACCTCCCTTCCTCCAACAAACGCTGCTCAACCCACTGAGTTCCTCCAGTGGATTGTTTGTTGTTCCACCAATGTAGCTGACTCTTAACGAGCTACTCATTTCAAGTAACAATTAGTGATAGAAAATAAATCATTCTGATTTTCAATAAAAAAAATCCTGGTTTCAACCACTGTAAAGAGTATTTTGTGATATCACCCAGAAAAGATTTGATTTTAAGGCTATGCTCACTTTTTTTGGACCTGGCCTCTGGTACTGGATTAAATAGGAATGCAGGAAATTCAATGTATACTTGGAAAAAGAAAAATAAGATATCTTTATTCGAAACACACAGTGAAATGCATCTTTTGCGCAGAGTGTTCTGGGGTCAGCCCACAAGTGTCACCCCGCTTCCAGCGCCAACATAACATGCCCACAACTTCCTAACCCGCACGTCTTTGGAATGTGGGAGGAAACTGGAGCACCCAGAGGAAACCCACGCAGACATGGGGAAAACGTACAAACTCCTTACAGACAGCGGCCAGAATTGAATCTGGGTCGCTGGCGCTGTAATAGCATGGCACTAACCGCTACACTACCGTGCCTGCCAATGCACAGTGTCCGCAAATGTACAGTGAAACAAGGAATCAGTAGAGGACTTATTTGAACTAAGAATCTCCATAGGCAGAGTGGGCCAGGTGTCCTTCTGTGTTGTGGGATTGTGGATTGTTTTATGAGTGCATGGTTGGGATCATATGCTTTTTTCTTATAAATATCCTGAACCAAAAGCTACATTGTAGACAGTGGACGGGTTCTGAGATGCCAGGTGGTGAGCCACTGACTACAGTATACATTTAGCATCTGACCTGCATTGGTAGCTATAGTATTTGTATGGCTGGTCCAATTGCATTTCTGGTCAATGGTGACCCACAGAAGGTTGGTGGTGGGGACTCAGCAATGATAATAACATTGAATGTCAAAGAAAGGTGCTTAGACACTTGTTGGAAATTATCTTTTTTTCACCAAACCATCATCGAGCAATTTCTTGTCTTTAGTCAGTTTCAGACCACAGTCTAACTTTAAACCACAAAGCCCTTGCTTCAAACAGATGGCTTCACTTTAAAACTATTCAAAGAAAGTGCTATAAACATGCCTTTTGTAGAGGCTCTTTCTGCAAACTTCAGGTTATGGTTTACGACATAATTACATCATTGATTTAAAATGCAACATGAAACAAAAGCTACAAAACTCTGATAGAGTAATGTTTTCTTAAAGACCATAACGGTTCCACTCAACAGAAACAAAGTGTGCACTGATTATAAAACCGCATCCTGCCTCTAAGCCCTGCAAGTAGAGAAAAGTCAGGCCACAATATAAATCATATGTGATATTCTGCAATTTGCTTGGGCTCACATTCACACTTTGTCTTTTGAAGACAGGCATTATATTTTTGATAACTTGATAATCAATCAATTCAAAGAATAATCTCTGTATTTTTATGCATTTGCACAAAATATATCTCAGTACTTTGGAAATAGTGGTGCAACAGTTAAGAGGATAAGTAATCCAGACACCTGCACTAATGATTTGAAGTCATGAGTTCAAATTCCACCACAGCAGCTGAAGAGCTTAAATTCAGTTAATTAACTAATCTTATTAAATGAAACCACCAAACTTTCATAAATAACTATAATATGATACAAGATTTTATAAAGATTAATAGTGATTTAGTTCAATCTGAAACCAGCGTCTTAAATCTAAACAAAGTAAACTACAAAGGTTTATGGCCCGAGCTAACTTATGGCTATGATTTAAAGAATTAATACATAGTTTACAGCAAATACGTATTCCTTTAAAGCAGAAAAACCCAGTAGAGGTCCAGGCACAGCCAACAAGTTGCGTGGAGAACTAGATCAAAGTAAAAGGCTTATAATATTACCAAAAATGGTAATAAGCCTGAGGATCATTTCAGAAGAGGCGCATGAAGTTTAAAAGGAAAGTGAAAGTACAAGAGTAATCAAGCAAAAAGATAAAAACACTATAAAAACGTTGATAAATATACAAGAAAGGAAAAGATTGGCATTAGTTCATTTGGGTCCCAGACAGACATGAACATGATATGTTGCAGAACAAGGAAATAGCATACATGTATTTTGTGTTTGTCTTCATGGTAAAATATACAGAAACCCCCCCAGAAATAGTGCACTGCAAGATGTTTAGAGTGAATCAGGAGCTTAAAGGATCAAAAAGTTGAAAATACTTCATCAGAACTGGGAAGAAGAGAAAAGTCTCGTTGGAGTACAGAATAGACTCTCCAAAAGGATTTCTGTCTGTCTCTCCTTACTCACCTTGTATCCTTTCCAGTTCTGATGAAGAGTGTTTCATCTGAAGTGTTAAGCTCTGTTTCTCTTCCCACAAATGACCTGCTGAGTATTTCCACCATTTCTGATTTTTTGAGAGAGACACCTGTACATCCTTATGCACAAATCACTAAAAGGTTATCATGCAGGTACAGCAACCAATGAGGAAACTCTGAATATGTTGGGATTTACTGCAGGGTGATGTTTGGACAAATGGAAAGACATGGGGCTTTTGTAGGGCTGCATCTTGAATATTGAGTATGGTTCTTGTCTCCTCGTGACCACTACCAGACAAATCTTCCTCTCTTCTTTCAACATTCTGAAGGGATCTTTTCCACCCTCACTCAGTTTTGCTCTTCCATATACACAACCCACTTCCTTCTCACGCATTTTCTTTTGTAACTGCAGGAAATTCAATACCTGCCCTTTTAACTTATCCCTTCCTGCCATCTCAAGATCCAAACAGTCCTTCCAGCTGAAGGAGCATTTCCCTTGCACTTTTTTGAATTTAGTGTATTGCATTTGGTGCTCATGAGCTGACCTGTTCTACAATGGAGAAACTAAACACAAATTGGGAGACCATTTTGCAGAATACCTCCATTCAGTCCACATGGGTGACTTTGAACTTCCAGTTTCCTGTCACTTTAATTCTCTATCCCAGTCTCACTCGGACCCGTGTGTCTTTGGCCTCCTACACTGTTCCAATGTAGCTCAGTGCAAGCTCAAGCAACAGCACCTCATCCCGTCTAACAATGGAACATGTGGAAGTCAGCACTGAATTCAACAATGCCAGATACCAGCCCTTTTTTAGTTTGTGCAAGAACTGTCCAGTTCTGTTGCAAGTAACATTAAAATAGGTTTAAAATTGGTTGATTATTGTCAAGATAGAGTGAAAAACTTGTCTTGGATACAGTTCATACAGATCAATTCATTACACAGTGCATGGAGGTAGTACAGGGTAAAACAAGACAGAATGCAGAGTAAAGTGTCACAGGTACAGAGAAAGTGCAGTGCAGGTGGACAATAAGGTGCAAGGTCATAACGAGGTAGGCTGTGAGGTCAAGAGAGACAATCCTTCATTCTTTCTCTCTCCACCATTACCACCTATCCTCCTGAATATTTCCAACATTCGCTCTTATTTCAGATTTCCAGCAACAACTAGATTTTGTGTCTCATTCTCCAGCATTGCTTATTCTTCTTTCCCCCCTCTCCTGCCCCAATTCTTCTCCCACTATTTACACTAGCAGCAGGGAGTGAAAGAACCACCACAAGGGTTAAGCCTACAAAGCCATGCCCTCACCAGTCCACCTGCTGCTAGTGAATCTATCCATGATAGTATTAGTAGGGTTAACTGGCATGCAGTCCTCATGGAGAAAGAGACTCACCTTCACAATGAAGACACTCTCCCATCTGCAGTTTGAGAGGGAGAGGCTAAAATCTGATGTATCGGTATTTCAGTTGAAGAAAGGTAACTACAGAGGCACGAGAGAGAAGCTGGCCAAAGTTGATTGGGAGGGGACCCTAGCAGGGATGATGGTAGAGCATCAATGGCAGGAGTTTCTGGGAGTAATTCAGAAGACGCAGGATCAGTTCATCCCAAAGAAGAAGCCGTGTTCTAAAGGGAGGATGAGGCAACCATGGCTGACAAGGAAAGTTAAAGACAGCATAAAAGCAAAAAAAAAGGAGGGTATACAATATTACAAAAATTAGTGGGAAGCTAGGGGATTGGGAAGGTTTTAAAAACCAACAGGAGGTGACTAAAAAAGCAATAAGGGGAGAAAAGATGAAATACAAAGGTAAGCTAGCCAATAATATAAAAGAGGATACAAAAGGTTTTTCAGATATATCAAGGTGAAAAGAGAGGCAAGAGTGGACATCAGACTGCTGCAAAATGATGCTGGAGAGGTAGTAATTGGGAACAAAGAAATGGCAGATGAACTTAATAAGTATTTTGCGCCAGTCTTCACTGTGGAAGACACCAGCAGCGTGCCAGAAATTTGAGACAGTCGGGGGCAGAAGTGAGTGTAGTCGCTATTGCTAAGGAGAAGGTGCTTCGGAAACTGAAAGGTCTGAAGGTGGATACGTCACCTGGACCAGATGGACTACACCCCAGGTCTCTGAAAGAGATAGCTGAAGAGATTGTGGAGGCATTAGTAGTGTCATTCAACTACCACCAGATTCAGTAATGGTTCTGGAGGAATGGAAAATCGCAAAGATCACTCCACTCTTTATGAAGGGAGGGAGGCAAAAGACAGGAAATTATAGGCCAGTTAGCCTGACTTCAATGATTGGCAAGACATTAGAGTCCAAGGGCCTGAATTGTGCTGTAGGTTTTCTATGTTTCTATTATTAAGGATGAGGTTTCGGGGTACTTGGAAGCTGATGATAAAATAGACCAAAGTCAGCATGGTTTCCTTAAGGGGAGACCTTGCCTGATAAATCTGATGGAATTCTTTGAGGAAGTAACAGGCAGGACAGACAAAGGGGAGTCAGTGGATGTTGTTTATTTGGATTTTCAGAAGGCCTTTGTCAAGGTGCCACACAAGATAGGATCCCATGGTATTACAGGAAAGGTACCAGCATGGAGAGAAGATTGGCTGACTGGCAGGAGGCAGAGTAAGAATAAAGGGGCCTTTTCTGGTAGGCTGCCGATAACTACCAGTGTTCCGCAGGGGTCGATGTTGGGTCCGCTACTTTTCATGTTATATGTTAATGATCTGGATGATGGAATTGATGGCTTTGTGGCCAAGTTTGTGGATCATACAAAGATAGATGGAGGGGCAGGTAGTGGTGAGGAAGCAGGGAGTCTGCAGAAAGACTTGGATAGGTTGTGAGAATGGGCAAAGAAGTGGCAGATGGAATACAGTGTAGGGAAGTGTATGGTCATGCACCTTGGTAGAAGGAATAAAAGCATAGGCTATTTTCTAGTAACTTTAGAATAGAGGATGAATTTCTTTAGCCAGAGGGTGGTGAATCTGTGGAATTCATTGCCACAGTCGGCTGTGGAGGCCAAGTCATTGCGTATATTTAAAGCAGAGGTTGATTGGTTCTTGATTAGTACGGGTGTCAAAGGTTATGGGGAGAAGGCAGGAGAATGGAGTTGAGAGGCAAAAATAAATCAGCCATGATCGACTAGCGGAGCAACCTTGATGGGCTGAGAGGCCTAATTCTGCTCCTATATCTTACGGTCATCTAGTTTTGAGGCACTGCAGTTCTTCTGAAAGGGATAAATTCAGAGTGGATTTGGCTGGTCATAACCAGGCACCCATGACAACAGCTGAAAAAATTGGCACTCAACCACAGTCATGACCTTGTGTGGCCCAGCATTTCCCTCACTCCCCCCGAGAGGCATGTGAAGGAATTCAAATGTTCCAAATTTTACAGCGGTACACAAATTGATTCTTAATGTTATAGATCAAACCTGCATGAGTATCCATAAACTCACTCTATGTTATTTGGTATTGGTTTATTATTGTCACTTATGCCAAGGTACAGTGAAAAACTTGTCTTACAAACCGATCGTACAGGTCAATTCATTACACAGTGCAGTTACTTTGAGTTAGTACAGAGTGCATTGATGTAGTACAGGTAAAAACAATAATAGTACAGAGAAAAGTGTCACAGCTACAGAGAAAGTGCAGTGCAATAAGGTGCAAGGTCACAACAAGGTAGATCGTGAGGTCAGAGTCCATCTCATCGTATAAGGGAACCATTCAATAGTCTTATCACAGTGGGGTAGAAGCTGTCCTTAAGTCTGGTGGTACGTGCCCTCAGGCTCCTGTAACTTCTACCCGATGGAAGAGGAGAGAAGAGAGAATGACCCGGCTGGGTGGGGTCTTTGATTATGCTGGCTGCTTCACCAAGACAATGAGAGGTAAAGACAGAGTCCAAGGAGGAAAGGCTGGTGTCCATGATGCACTGGGCTGTGTCCACAACTCTCTGCAGCTTCTTGCGGTCCTGGGCAGAGCGGTTGCCATACCAAGCCGTGATACATCCAGATAGGATGCTTTCTATGGTGGATCTGCAAAAGTTGGTGAATCAAAGGGGATAAACCAAATTTCTTTAGCCTCCTGAGGAAGTAGAGGCGCTGGTGAGCTTTCTTGGCTGTGGCATCTAAGTGATTTGACCAGGACAGGCTGTTGGTGATGTTTACTCCCAGGAACTTGAAGCTCTCAACCCTCTCGACCTCAGCACTGTTGATGTAGACAGGTGCATGTACACCGCCCCCTTTGCTGAAGTCAATGACCAGCTCGCATTTTGTTGACATTGAGGGAAAGGTTGTTGTCATGACACCATTCTAGTAAGCTCTCTATCTCCTTCCTGTACTCCGACTCATTGCCATTTGAGATACGGCCTACAACAGTGGTATCATCTGCAAACTTGTAGATGGAGTTAGAGCAGAATATTTGGATGATTATAGGGGATCTCGGGAATGCAGTTTTCACTCAGCAACCTTCCTTCTACCCCAAGCTTGTACACTCTGCTACCCTACCATCACTCTCTGAGCAAGAGCACCAACCCCAGTTCGATGAAGAGCTCAGTAGGCTTGCTAGGATCAGTCTGCATGCAGCAGCCATTAATGCTGGAAGTTTAGGCTTTCCCCAACTCGACAAGTTGCCTCATACCAATTTAAATTTGCAACAGATGCAGTATAATTCCAGCCTGTTGCAACAGTGCATTAAATGGGAAGCTATTAAGCTCACGTTTCAGTGTTTTTAATCTTAGGGGAAATCAAGTTTTTTTTTGGTGATTCCCCCATTGTAACCGCTTGTGTAACTTGCGAAACAGGTCCCTTATCCTCAAAGAGTCAATCTATTTGAAGCCCCTACCCATCTCATTTTGGGAGTAACAGCCACCCCTCCATGGACTCTGTCTATACTTCTTGCTGCCTTGGTAAAGCAGTCAGCATAATCAAAGACCCCACCCACCCTTGATATTCTCTCTTCGCCCCTCTCCCATCAAGATACAAAAGCCTGAAAGCATGTACCACCTTGCTCAAGGACAGCTTCTGTCCCATTGTTATAAGAATATTGAATAGTTTCCTAGTATGATAAGATGGATGCTTGACCTCAATCTACCTCATTATGACCTTGCACCTTATTGTCTACCTGCACTGTACTTTCTCTGTAGCTGTGACACTTTATTCGGCATTCTGTATTGTTTTACCTTGTTTGTGCTACTTCAATGCACCATGTAATGAATTGACCTACATGAACAGTATGCAAGACAAGTTTTTCCACTGTACCTCAGTGCAAGTGACAATAATAAACCAATTCCAATACCATCACTAAGACAGCTACATCTGTTCAGGGCAAAATTCGCTGCTGCTTTCCAAGGGGAACTAGCAATGGACATTAAGTGAAGATTAGTTAGTGACACCCACAAACTATGAAAAAGAAAATGCATCAATTGATAAATATTTCTTTTTGCACAGCCTTTCCAGGTTATTCTTTGATCTTGTCAAGAGTTAAGTCATATGTCAAAACAGATGGCCTTTTTAGTTGAATGTTTTACAATAGTCTTAACCACATCCTGTAAAATACTTAAAGATTTGAGATATAACAAAACAAACAATGAAACACACCAGACAGAAATAGAAATCCTACAGGATTTTCTTCTAAGAATCCAGGTGTACTTCATTAGAGTAACTTTTTCTTCTACCTGTGAACATCTATCATCTTCAAAAGTGAAAATATTCACATTGTGAATTACAATGGAGCATGGATTTAAGCTAACCAACTGTTTATGTTAGAAATTATATGGATTATTTTTAATGGAGGGTACAGTCCTATTGCAAGATTAGGTGAATTCATTTGGTGAAACTAAATCACTGCGGCAATAATGCAAGGATAAAGATATTAAAAGATAATAAAATAGGAATCATATATATTTCAAGGACAAGGAGTTTTGATTTATCTCTTGTGGCTTCAGCTAAGAACCATTAAGGAGACACCTTAAATAGATTTTTGTTATCTCATTCCTTGATTATTATTCTCAACTTTTCATTCCATAATGAATCTGCAATCTGCTCATTTTTCATTATAAAAGGGGTCTAGATAAAAAACCTGTTGAGACAAAGGATTGATGGTTAAAGAGATATTAACCCTATTGACTTTTTCCCCCCTTGAGAGCGTGGGGGGGGGGGGGGAGAGAGCGAGAGAGAGCGAGAGAGAGCGTGCGCGCGCGCGAGTGGGTGCAAGTGGAGAAAATATAGGGGAAATTAATGATGGTGTCATAGAGTTACACAGCACAGATAAAGGCCCTTTGTCCCAAATCCTCCACGCCAACCAAGATTCACATTTAAGCTAGTCCCATTCACCTGTGTTTGGCCACTATCCCTCCAAACCATTCCCATCCATGTAACTATCCAAATATCTTTTAAATGTTGTAAATACCCACCACCCTCTGTATATGTTCCATATACCCACCACCCTCTGTAGGGAAAAACTTGCCCCTCAGATCCCCTCCAAGTCTTTCCCCTCTCACCCAAAACCTATGGCCTCTAGTTTTAGACTCTCCTACCCTGGGGAAAAAGACTAACCATCTACCCTCATGATTTTATAAACCTCTATCAGGTCACCCCTCAGCCTCCTTCACTCCAGGGAAAACAGTCCTAGCCTCTCCTTATAATTCAAGCCCTCCTATCCTAACAGTCTTAAGAATCTTTTCTGCATCCTCTATAGATTCACCATACATGTAGACTAGATAGGACCAATGGTTATTCTTACACTAAATGTCATATTTAGGTTACTATTCTTCACCTAAAGCCTGGCAATGCTAGTTTATTACATAGTTTAGCTAGGTTAACATCAGCAATGCCGGATAGCCATTTTTGTGCAACACTAATGATTTCAACCTTCTAATTCTCTGCAACTCTATCACTAACTACTTTCCTATTGTCAAGCTAGGGTGTCCAAAAGATCACAAACTGACTTTGAGCACAGGCAGCAGTAGGTTTTCCGTTTTCCACTGCTGGACAGTGGAGTTTTATTATTCCCCAGTTGTGGGCATTGGTAACAAAGCCAATGTTTGCTGAACAGACACTCCCAGTTCCCCATGGATGCCGGATTTCATCCCTGAAGGGTACCGGTGCACCAGATGGTAGTTTTGTGGTCTCACCTTTTCATTCCATTTTGCTTAAATTTAAATTCCCCAGTCACTGTGAAGGAATTCATACT
The DNA here is from genome assembly GCF_009764475.1 of Pristis pectinata. NCBI lineage: Eukaryota > Metazoa > Chordata > Chondrichthyes > Rhinopristiformes > Pristidae > Pristis > Pristis pectinata. Next base: position 20,080,282 of record NC_067405.1, read on the forward strand.
AATTTCTCCAGATCAGTAGTCTAGGCCTTGAGATATTATTTTATTAACTTAAATATTATGCTACACCAGCAGCAGTACAGTAGCATGGCACTTCAAAAAGTGTGCAGCAGTAGTATTATAGTTACATTTTTCCATTGGATTTTGTGTTGCCTTTCAAACGGACTTTCAGAACAGACATTCATTTCATGACTTCCACACAAACTGAAATCACATATAATCGAAGATAATAATTAACATTTAAGAGTTAACTATTCCTATAGAAGTCCTGCTGCCATTGTCACAGGAACCACTCTGCTCAAGCCTCTTGGTTTGAAAGGGCTTTAAAATGTCAAAGAAAGCAATATATAGCACATGTATGCAAGGCAAGACAGAATAGAACAATGGTAATAAAGCAAAGCCCCAATGGAAAAGAAATCAATTATAGTAGAAAACTGCAGAGGAAGGTTGACTCTGCATTGAGATGGATCAGCAAGGAATGCAGTTTGATAACTATACCAGAGTGATTAAAAACAGTAATTTAAAATTTAAAGTCAGGGTCAATAATTGAGACATTAACATGAATATTGACAGACTGTAAAGTCAGGGTCAATAATTGAGACATTAACATGAATATTGACAAACTGTTCCATCATGGAACCAGACACTTCTAACCAGGAGTTTAGTTAGTGTTCTGATGACATTGGTGAAAGTGGATCAAAGTGAGGGGGCACCATTCATCATAGTGGCTCCCAAAACAAACAAAAGAGTCCGGCTCTGCAGAGATTATAGTGTGACCCTCAATGGATCAGAAGCAGGTAAGCAACACCCTCTTCCCAGTGGGTATTACAGGGGCAGAAGTTTATAAAGCTAAATCTCACTCGAGCTTATGTCTAGTTTAATGGAAATGAAGAAAAGCAGCATTTCTTCCTAGTTATTCCCATAAAGAGTTTCAGATTCACCTCTTGGACTGGCATTGATAATACCTTGCAGCATTGCAAAGAGGGCCATCAGATCCAAGATATACATGATACAATTCCCACAAGTGGTCAAAAAGAGAGGACCTGTAATAATGGGAAGGACAGCCTTGGCAAGAAAGCATCATTGAGTCTAGAGTTAAGTGTTTTGACCTTGCACCTTATTGTCTACCTGCACTGCACTTTCTCTGTGGCTGTGACACTTTACTCTGTATTCTGTTATTGTTTTTACCTGTACTACATCAATGCACTCTGTACTAACTCAATGTATCTGCACTGTGTATTGAATTGACCTGTAGGATCGGTATGCAAGACAAGTTTTTCACCTTGGTACAAGTGACAATAATGTACCAATACCAAATAATACTCCAACAACATCTGGGGAATTTAAGAGCTCAGTGCAGGTGGAAGATCTCTTTCATTTATAAAAAGCAGTGTAGCATATGCAGTAGTAATAATTGTGAATAGTAATCGCTGTTTTCAGCCTGTTACTTCTCTGAGGACTGTATTCTCAGTTTATAGAAAGTTCCAGAGAGATGGCCTGTGAGGAGCCCTTGAATAAAGAGATCACACATTGCTTTGAGCCCCTTGGGTCTCACATGCATTTGTCTGCAAAAACTGCAAATGGACTGAACTGGATTTTCAAATCCACTTAAAAAAAAATTAACCTTGGTTCTTGCGTGTGACTTGAAAATTATTTAAAACAATGTTTTTATAAGCACCTCTACGAAATTCTTTATAAAAACCCATGTCTGTATTTATTTAGGAATCTATGAAAAGGTTACAATTTCCATCAGTGCAATCTCCTACCAACATTTTGATGATCGTGCTTTTCTGCATCCCAAGTCCCAGCTCCTTGCCCAGTACTGCAGGGAAGTTAAAAGGGCAAGGATGTGGGGTGGTGGTGATGTTAAACTCACTTGCCTACCCACAATTGAAAAGCTTCACCTGTGAAGTTTTCAAAGCTTATCCTTGTTTCACAAAATCTTGCCACAGTATGCAGTTCCACATGCAGGTACATCACACAAATGATGATGATGCTATAACAGTACATTTTCTTCATTCATATTCTGGACTCTTGATGTTTGTTATTCAGCTCCCAGATTCATCCACTTGGCACATTTTCCAGGTATTTGACTCAATGACCCCCTTTTCATGCATCTGCAGGTTTGGCATTCTGATATGGTAGCATAAACTCTGGAAATGATTTACAGATGGCAAGCTCCCAAAATCTGAATTAAGAGGGGATGTAACAAGAGGCTTTTATAGCTGTTAGTCCTTTCAAGAACTTCACGGACAATTAAATATTTTCTGACATGTGGTTACTGTTGTAGCACAGGAAACATAGCAGTCAATTTGTGTAGAAGTAAATACCACAGATGCCAAATTGATGATGGCTAATTCACCTGATTTTTTTTGCTGTTGATTGAGTGAAATTTTAGGCAGGACAACAGGGAGAACTCCCCTATTCTTCTTCAGGATAATGCTTTGGTACCTTTTAAAGTTCATGTGAAAGGGAAGACAGTTATACCTTAAACAAGGAGGTGGTGGCAAAGTTTGAAACATTTCTTGCAAGCCTGCTAAGCCAGAACATGTCTGCCAACAACAACCCTAAAAAGAGAAATTGGCATCTGCCACAGATAAAGCAGTAACAAGATCTCTTTTTTATAACTTCGACCCGAAATACTATCTTTCTCCTTTCACAGATTTGGCAAGACTGGCAGTGTTTCCAGCATCTTCTGTTTTTATTCCAGATTTCTAACTTTTGCTGTTTTCAGATAATCAAGATAATTCCCAATACGAATGCTGATGCATCTCACAATGAGATTAACTCTGTCCGTTGAACAGTACACAAGCACATCAGCAAGCTGTAACAATTTTCTTTTTAAACTGTGCACTAAAAGACTTTCCTTCAGTCCAATTTCATTTCACATTTCAACATAGCAATTGGTGAAATGGAGGTAAGAACACTGCTAGGTTTGGCAAGAATTTACTGTAATAATTCATCAATAACAGACATAGCTTTACTCAGATACATCAGTTGGGGCTAGAACATAGGTAATGGCTTTTACCTTCTCGAGCTAGGTGCAGTCCTTCACTGTCTACTATGGTATTCCAAGTACTGTACTTAATTTGCCAAGAAAATACACCACCTTCTCTTCAAACATGGGCCTGTTCACTCAGTGCTTCGTCCAGGTTCCACAGGTGTTCATCCCTTGAGGCTTCTGTAAATTGGATATCATACAAGCACCCTGTGAATACCCTGCAGCAGCCTCTACGTGGTGCATTGGAAAATAGCAGGGGCAGATGAAACTCCAAAGAGTAGTGTGCTCTATGTGAAAAGGGCCTTGTGTGTTGCCAATCAAAAACTTCATGGACCGCTCCTCTAACACTGTTGATATGCATGACTCATAACTTCATGAACTCCTGCCCTCCAGACAAAATTGTAAAAAGGTCTTCTATTCTGGAAATGGGATACTGTTCCAGGGATGTGACTCAATTCAGTTAGCTTGCAAGTTCCACAAATCCTAATGGATCAGGCTTTAACACCAACACAATGGGTGCTACCCATTTGAGTGTTTAAAATTTCTAATTATTTTCTCTCTGAGAAGCCTGTTAATTTCTCCCTCCAATTTTTAGTTTCATAAGGCACTGACCTTGGCTTGAAAGACCATGGTGGGGCATCAGAATGAACATGATTTTTGTCCTGGATGTCTTTTAACGTGCCAAGTTCATCTTTGTCTTCATGTCTCTTCACGAGTCTGGAGCATCTCCTAGAAAATTCCAGCCTCACCTGCCTTAATGTGTTGAATACTCTTGTAATTTGGGTGAATTTCTTTCAGCTAGCCTCTTCTCAGGAGGTTTGGTCTGAAGCCTGAAACAGCCACTGACGGTAAAGTTTTAATATGTCACATCAGCTACTTCAAGTAGTTCAACGCTTTCACCTGCATAGATGCTCAGATTTAGCTGCGTCTTCTTAAGTTAAGGCTCAACTGCATATCCAGCCTGGTTCATCAGTGCAAGGCTCATCCATCATTTACCTTCATGGCGTCAGTCAGTTGCTCTATTTTTGTTGAAATCACCCCTTTGCACTGAACATCACGAACACTCCCTCTGTATTACTGTCTGCAGTTGCTACCTCCATGTGGTGAGAACAGTGCAAACTTTGGAAATTGTGAATTGGAAATTTGGAATTTGGTTTCTGGTTTTCATTTTGTTTGCTTAATTTTACTTCCTGCTGTTGATTATGGCCTTTTAAAGCACATAGGAGACAGTTCTTGCTTGAACCAGCATTTAGACAGCACCATGATTCCCCTCCCACCACCTCCAGTACTAAACCTTTGTTTAACTTTTGAAAGCAAGTTTAGTTTGCTTCAGAACAGTGTGTGTTGCAGTTCGTCCTCTATGCATGCCTCACCTGGAAGAGTTGGGTTCACTTGCAAGTCCTGACTGTTTTTTCTGTCCACTGCTTGGGCAGTTTTCAGTGTCTTTTCAAAGGTCAGATTTAATTCTGAATACAGCAATCTAAATCCAGTCATCATTGATCTTGGACAATAACCTGTTCCTTAGCAACTGTTTTCCCATAATTGCATTTTGCAAGGGCTTCCTTGGCTCTGATACACAATCAACCATTGTTCCACTAGATTTTTTATGCATTTCAAACTTGTATCTTTGCAGAGCGTTGATTGGCTGTGTGTTAAAATAATTCAACATATCTATTAATTCCTCACTGACCAGGTTTCTCATTAAATATACAAAGGAGCTCCCACAACACTGCTTAAGATAGATTTCTATTTATTTATCATCAATGACATCTGCAGCAAAGAAATGTAACCATATTTTTAAATTCTCCACCTTTACCTAGGTTTGCGTGTCAAATGCTGCAAATGAGTGTATTGTTCTAGTCATTTTTCTTTTGTATTTTTCTGCTTTTTATATTTATATATATTATATATATATATATATATATATACACACACACATACACACACACACACACACATACATATATACACACACACATACAGTTGTTAGACATTCATTCTGCCCTCATTATATTTGAGCAAAAAAAGTTGCTCTTCATAACTATCTGGCATATTCAGTCATCTCAATTCGGAAAAAATTTTCCTCATCACCAACATGCAAAATCTGGAATTAAAAAGATGGCTGAGTTTTATCCTCAGTGGTGCAGCTAGTAGAGTCACTTCCTCACAACTCCAGCAACCAGGCCTCAATTCTGACCTTCGCCACTGTCTGTATTCTCCCCGTGACCATGTGGGTTTTCCCTGGGAGCTGCTTCTTTTCTCCTACGTCCCAAAGACACTTGGGTTGATAGGTTAATTGGTCACTGTAAGCTACCCCTAAATGTGCAGGTGAATGGTAGAATCAGGGGGCGGGGGGGGGGGGAATTGATTGGGATTTGGACAGAATACAAAAGCACAAGTCTAAATGGGTGCTCAACGGTCAGTGTGGATTCAGTGGGCTGAAGGTCCTGTTTCTGTGTTGAATGACTTCCTGTTGCTGTACGATAGTTTTATTTCTTTGTTGCAAACACGGCACATGACTGCCAACCAGAACTCCAACGGGGGAAAAAAGTGGTGTCTCTCAAAGATCAGGCAGTAACTAGATTATCCCTAATGCACAATAACCTACCCACTCCCACAATGGCTCAGGAGGAGAACTATCAGTTAGACTTTACTACACATACGGTGTCTCATTTTAGAGTCTCAGGAATGTAAAACACCTCCGTGATCTTTTGATGCTTGGTCCCAGAAAACAAGTTCTTCCATTTATGGTTTGAGTCAATCATGAGTCATCAAAAAAGAATTAACAGAATTTAGGAAACAGTGTTTCTCTTGACAATACATGGTCTTCTTCAAAGGTTGTAACATCTGCATGAAAAAAAGCCAACCCTCAATAATTAGTGCCTCACGAAGGCTGGATAAAAGCCACAGAGAATAAAGATTTAATAGAGTGATATTTGTAACGTCTGGAAGTTTATGGAATTGTCTGAAAACTATGTGAGTCTTTGCTGGGGATAAATTGAGGGATTGGACTCAAAGTGAATAGTAGGTGTTGGGTTATTCTGATATATAAATATATTCTGATATATTATTTTGATATACCGCAATTCATTGCTTCCTACCTTACCAGTTCATGAAGATAGTAACAGCTAGTGTGAAAGTGCGATTACTGCATAGATAATCACAGTAAATTCCCACTTTGAGCAAGTGATGATCTATAGCTGTATCATCTGAAGAGGAGGCTGAAGAGCAAAACCTCCAAGGTAGTAATCTCTAGATTACTCCCGGTGCCACGAGCTAGTGAAGGAAAGAACAGGATGATAGCACAGACAAATGAGTGGCTGGGGAGATGGTGCAGGGGGCAGGGCTTCAAGTTCTTGGATTATTGGAACCTTTTCTGGGGAAGGGGTGACCTGTACAAGAGGGACGGGTTGCACCAGAACTGGAGGGGAACCAATATCCTGGAGGTTTGTTAATGCTACTGGGAAAGTTTAAACTCAATTTTCAGGGGGATGGGAACCAGAACAACACGTCAGTAAGTGAGGGAACGGGCAGGAGGGCTGATGTCAGTAAATGTAGTATCAGGCAGATTCCGAATAACAGATGTGATGGGACGAATAGTCTGAAGTGTTTGTACTTTAATGCTCGGAGTATTATGGGCAAGAGTGATGAACTTAGAGCATGGATCAGTACATGGAACTATGATGTTGTGGCCATTACAGAGACTTGGTTGAGGGAGGGACAGGAATGGGTGATCGATGTACCAGGGTTTTGAAGTTTTAGGAAGAATGGGGGGGGGGGGGGGTAAAAGAGGGGGAGGAGTTGCAATACTAATTAGAGATAATATATCAGCTGCACTCCAGGGAGACATAATGGAGGGCTCAGATACAGAATCTGTATGGGTAGAACTCAGGAATAGGAAGGGTGCAATCACGCTCTTGGGGGTGTACTATCGACTTCCAATAGCCACCGGGACATTGAGGAACGGATATGCAAACAGATTAGGGAAATGTCACCTCACTATAGGAAGGACGTCAAGGCTTTAGAAAGGGTGCAAAGGAGGTTTACTAGGATGCTGCCTGGATTAGAGGGCATGTGCTATCAGGAGAGGCTGGACAAATTTGGGCTTTTTTCTCTGGAGCGGCGGAGGCTGAGGGGTGATCTGTTGGAAGTGTATAAAATTATATGAGGGGCATAGATAGGGTGGACAAGCAATATCTTTTTCCCCGTTATTGAGCGATCCAATACCAGAGGCCATGCATTTAGATTCAGAAGAGACACGAGTGTGGAAGAAAATTTAAAGCATTATTAAAGAGGGTCAAACCATTTCTACTGACAGCTGTCTGTCCTTGGTTAACTGCCAGCTAACTAACCTTATCTAGCTTGCTTGCTTGCTTGATCTCAAAGACAGACATGGGAACTTGTCTTTCTTTGGAATCACTGTTTCATAATCTATCCTAACACTGCAGGCAGAGTAACTTTTAAGCTGATAGGTGCTTCAGGTTATCACCTAGAACATGCTGAGAAATTTTTGTATTTGTGTAAGTGCTTTTTTGTCACATATATATTAACTATAAAAATGAGTGTAATCCTTTGCTGAGCAGAGTTTCGGAACTCCACTTTTAGGAGTCTGACCTCTCCATCATATCATGCTACAATAAAGGCTTTCTGAAACAGACGCCCTCCGGGTCCGAGTAATCCTTTTCCGCGACAGATTGGCGACAAGGATGGGATCCTCTTAGTGTCCTAACACCTTCCAAGTTGGGGAGGAACTACTGGACAGACACTATTAGCAGGATCCATGAAAAGAACCCAAGCGGAGAAAGGTATTCTCCAAGTTCGGAGAGTTGGCATCCTAGCTAAAAGGGGGATGGCCATACCGTTAATCCTTTTCCGCGACAGTGAGGGTCAAGTTTTTTTTAGTTAGAGAGTGGTGGATGCCTGGAATGCGTTGTCTGATAGGTTGGTGGAGGCAAATTCATTGGGGGCTTTTAAGAGGGGCTTGGATGGGCACATGAATGAGAGGAAAATGGAGGGATACAGGTATTCTGTAGGTAGGAGTTATTAGCTATGTCGGCACAACATTGTGGGCCAAAGGGCCTGTTCTGTGTTCTATGATAGTCTTCATTCCACTTAAAATTTCTTTCAAAGATTTTATAAAAAAAAGACCCCCTCAAAGTTTTTAAATAGAGTTGCAAAAAAAAATTCAATCCCATCCTTCTTTGTTGTTAAACAAGGCAAGGTGAACTGCAAACTGTTTGAACTTTAATGATTCTGCTCCTTTAGAGGCCTTTCACTGCATGGAAATGAAATATGAGCAAGCCTGTGAATACTTTATATATGATAAATCAGTTCCCCAGTTCTCAGTACGGCACAATCTGCTTGTGGTTTCCCAGGCCCCAAGATTAATTAAAGCCCTTCAACAGATCACTATTTCAAATCACACCGCCAGGTTTAAAGCCAACTGCCAGGCTCTTCACAGAAATTAATAAATTACAAAGGAAATATATCCCACCTGAAGAATTCATAACACTCCTGTCAGGATCATAATTTAAGGAACAGGACCACGAGGTGCCAAAAGATTAACGATGGAATTTGAGGAAAATCTTGGCTGTATTAAAAAAATTAGACAAAAATAAGATTTCTCCAAAGTTAATTGGTTAACAGTGAAGAGCA